>NC_092042.1:7052299-7352299 GCF_003086295.3 Arachis hypogaea | reverse complement strand
ATTTTATAAGTTATTTAACTTTTAAGACGTTCAAAAATTATAAATTTAAATTAAATAAGATATTAAAATATTTATTATCTTGTTATTATACATAGTAAAATCAAGATAAATATTTATAAAGTAATTATTTATAATATTATAAAGTTTATTTATTTATTTTTTTAATTGTATTTAATTTGAAGTCAAGATAAAAATTTATATTTAAAATAATTTTTTATCTTTATTTACAATTTTAATAGATAAAAAAATATTTTATTTTTAATTTTATATTCATAATTTTGATAGGTAAAAAATATATTTTTTAAATTTTATATTTAATTTATTAAATTTTATTTAATTTTATTACTTTTTAAATTATTAATGTATATTTTTATTATATCTTCTTATTGTATCTGACACTATTATTTTTTCTTAGTATTATTTTCTATCGCATACTATTATTGTCTTATTCTCCTTTCTCATTTTCTTCTTTTCCTCGCACCTTCTTTTCACCAGATCATAATTAATTATCACCAAATACCATTAACGCAACTTTTAATCTTGTCTATCACTTTGATCTATAATTATTTATTGTGTTAACTTTTATAAATCGCTGAAGTATTGTTAAAAGAATTAGTTTTTATGTCTTTTGAATATCTAAATGTATAAAAATAATAGTTCTTTTCTTGATGTAAGTTTTAAATTGTCTTGTTATTCTATTAAAAAAAATGTACGACAAAAATGTTCGAGTTTGAGGACTATGGTTCAGGATTGATTTTGGGGTTTGGAGTTTTCGGGTTTGGGGTTCAGGGATGAGGTTTCAGAATTAGTGTTGTCATGTACTCTTCCTAAAAGAAATAAACAAATCAATTGATTTTTAGGGTTAAACGGATTTAGGATTTGTGTTTTATGGACTAGGATTATGAGTTTCAGGGTTTGAGCTTTTCAGGTTTGAGGTTCAGAGTTCATGGTTTATGTTTTAGAGTTCAAGTTCAAGGTTCATAATTTATGGTTTAGTGTTTAGTGTTTAGAGTTATATCGAAAAATAATATTTTCGACAAAGATATTATTGAATTCTTTGACAAACTAATGTTCGACAAGTTTAGACTTAGATCATTGCTAAGTGTTTGTCAACTTTGATCATTGCTAAGTGCAAAAAATATTTTGTTCAACTTCCAAATACACGATAGAATTAACTTTGTATTGGAACCAATTACGTACTCCATTAGATACTCTCTATCAATCAATTAATACAAATGTAAAAGTCGAAGAGGCAGACTCGACGGAGGTCAACTGTGTCGAAGAAGAGGTGTCGAGGTCAAGTTTCAATAAACATTCTTTCCAACAATGTAATCTTTATTGAAAAAAAGACTAATCGAGGAAAAGAGATATAATTCAATCAGATTGAAGAAGAAGAACAAGTGGATTTTATTAGTGGCAATCACCCACGTTGTACAAAAGAGAAGGAACTCAAAAATCAATGCACGTGGGAGTTACATTTGAAACTAATTGGTTAAAGATTTCTATAAATAGGTGAAAGATGGAAGAAAATTGGTTGGAATCTTTTCAGAGAAAACACTCACACTCATTCATTCACGTTCCAGCGACTTTCTAAGAGTCTTTTTTAAGAGATTCATCCATATCTTTACTTTTCATTTAAATTTCCGGTAACTTTCTTTCCATGCAATTTATCTTCTTTGCAATGTCATTTCGTTTTCTTTAAATTCAGTAACTTTTACCCATTCCATTATCTACCTCTTAATTTGTCCTTTACTTTTCCAAATATTTTTTCTTTCTGCATTTTGATTTTTCTTATATTCAAGTCATTTAAGTTTTATTGTTTATTTTGAATTTTTGTAAAGTTTAGTTCTTTATTCTTTCTCATTGTCAAATGATTGGATTTTAATGCAAATAGAACTGATACTCACAAAGAGAAGTATATTTCGCTCTCAAACTATTAAATATCGAACCATTTTCAATTTGCTAAAAATTAATGAAACAATTACAGTTTAGTGTGACAATTTATTTTTACTACAAGAAATTAATAAGTCAATTTCATTATTCATGAATCTAGACTTGATTTTGTCTCATCATTACATATGAAATAACTTCCACTCAAATGGAAACATTTTACGTACTCCAAAACGATTTGGATAGCTCTTTCAAATTTTCGCAACAAACTCAAAATATCCTAATGACCAACTGTTTTCTGATTTTTCATTTTACGTGTCACCAATGTTATTTTTACATTGAAAGTATACTCACATCTACACTAATCACAGTCACTTTTTTTATTGCCTTCTTCTAATTAAAAGTAATACTTAGAATATATATATATATATATATATATATATATATATATATATATATATATATATATATATATAAAATAAACAATCACCTGAACATTCTGAACTGGGCTAAGGGTTTAGCATTCAATAATTATAGCATTAGCCAGTCATGGACACAGAAAAATTTCAATTTCAAGACAAAAATAATATATATTATTTTCAAGTGTGATCTATAAACTCGATCAACGACCCCAATATGGCTCGATCCAGACACGCGATTAACCTCATGTATGCATATTTATTTGTGTTTTATTTAATTATAAATATAAATATAGAATTATTCTAAATTTTTAATAGATCTTAAAACGGGTTAAATTATTGGACCAACTCATTTAAATGCATGAGTTTTGTTTTAAAACGAAGTGAGTTTAAATTTTAGGTTAAATGAATTAATTTGCAAGCTAAAAGGACCACTCATTTATTTTTTTATATATTAAAAAAAATTAACACTTCAGACTAATATTTAATTATTCTATTGATTTATGTACTTTTACTAAATTTATAATTAGATTTTTATATTTTTTTTAATTGAATCTTTATACTACTTTTAATTTTATAATTAAATCATGTATAGTATAAAAAATATTAGAATTAACTGAATATTTTTTGTAAATAAAATTTATTCATAATTAAAAATTTATTTATATTTTTTACCTCATATATTTTAGAAAAAAATATTCTGTTAATATAAACGTTTTTATATGAAAAAGACTTAATTATAAAATTAATAATAGTATAAGAATTCAATTTAAAAAATGTATAAGAATCTAATTAAAAATTTGATAAAATTATAAGAACTAACAAAAAAAATTAAACATTCTTTCTATTTAATCCAAAAATTCAACCCATCTATAAAAATAATGCTCTTTATTTAATATTTTTAACTAAAGAAATATTTTTTATCAAAATATTTTTTAAAAATTAAAATAAAAGAATAAATAGATCAATACATTTAATTTATTAGATTGGTCATAAATAATCTGGACTAAAAATTTATAGTCCATAAATAAAATAAATTTAAAGGTGTTAGTTTGTTTATCCCATAAGGACTTATTTGGTGAATTTTTAAGAGAAGATCTTTTTTTTGAGTTATTTTTTTTAAAGATCTTATAAAAAAAACGTAAAAGTAATCTTATGTTTGGGTATCTCATACAAAAAGAACTTTTTATTTATTAATTATGTTTGGGTATAATAATATAAAAGTATTTATTTATTTATTTATTACATGAAAAATATCATTTTTTTAAAAAAAATATTTTTAAAAAAAATATAAATTACAACTTCTCAAAAAAGATATTTTTATTTTTCTAGTGTTTTTACTTTTACAATTAAAAATTTGTCAAACACACTAAAAAAATAAAAAAAAAAGGATATTTTTTATTAAAATAATAATATCCAAATAAATACTAAATTTAGGTAGACCAAAACTAAATAAGCTGAGTTAACCTGTTTAATTTCGAAGTAACTAAATGAATTAACCTGTTTAATTTCGAAGTAACTAAATATGATACCTTATATTATACGGTGTAAACGAAATAAGATAGGTACATGTATATCTCGTTAACACTGTAAACGAAATATACGTATTTACATATATTTGTAAAAAAAAATATTTTTTTAAAAATAATAAAAAATATTAATAATATCAATAATATCATTCAATATATCTATTATTTACATTATTTAGTATTTTCATTATCTACCTATACTTTTCCTTTCCTTTAATTAATTACGCAGCATTAGTCACCAAAAAAAATTAAGCAGCAGCAAGAAGATTATTATTAGCAGAAGCAGCAGCACAGGAATATTCACGTTTAACAGCCTTCAAGAGGAGACTGTCATGTTCAAGCGCCATCTGAACCGGCAATGATCCAAGCCCATTCGCCATGGCGAGAAGCATTTTCTTTGTTTCCTTCTTGAACTCATTCTTATCTACCCTCCCATTCATGTCGTGGTCAAATTGCACGAACAGCGACTCGTACACACGCGCCACCTCCTCGGGATCGCGCTTCACGTCCACGCCGAAGTGCGTCTCCATCACCCTCAGCCTCTGGAGCTCCTTCACCATCTCTGTGTAAGACAGAAAGCCGTCTTTGTCCGTGTCCAGTTGAGCGAAGAGGTCGCTCACGGACGTGGAGAAGGCCTCCTCGTCTTCTACGAAGTTGGTGATGGTGGTGCCGTCTATGATTTCTACGCTCATGGCTGGTGGTTGATTTTCAAAAATCAAAATCAGCTTAATTAGGGTTTTTGCAATTGTAACAATAATTAGAACTTGAAGAGAGATTAGTGATGAGACTTTTTTGTTTTGTTTGATGAAAGGGGGGTCTAATTTGAAGTATTTATAGGAATAAGGAGAAGACAGTTATACGGTAAGCAAACGCAATATCTTTAATAACAGAATTCAATTAAAGAATATATCTTTTTAGTTAATATCTATTAATCTTTTTAAATTTTAAATTTAAATTTTGATCCAAATCGCAATACTTTCAATCAAGTTACATTCAATTCAAAAATTAATCAATGTACATCGCAATCTTTTCAAATAAAATTAGATTAGATTAAAAAATAAATATCAAATTGATATCATAAAAATCATAACAAATTATATAAATTTTATCTTTTAAATTAATCTAAATCATACTAAAATATAATCTTATCTTGTTAACAGTAACAATAAATTAAAATATATGTATTAATATCCCCTTATTATTACTAAGATAAATAATAAAAAAGAAAATATAAATATTTAAATATACATAGTTCTGTAATTAATTAATTTATTTTATTCAGTTATAAAAAAAGTTCCCTTTTTGCGACCGTTGTTCTATTTAAGTCCTGGGTTTTGAGATACTCTAGAAAGTTCGCCGACCAGGATATGCGCGTTTTCTAGCAAGCAAATGCAACATTAAGCCTTAACAATTATTTAATCGTTATATTTTTAATACATACACTATATAAGCATATATAGTGGCATTCCCAAAAACAATTGGCCAAAGCCATATATAGTAACAGTATTGTATGAAATAGTATTTTATAAATTAATAAAGAAGGGATAAATAAAATATTACTTCTTATTTAGATGTTAATTAAATTTTGTTATATTACTAATCAAATGATATGACTTTAGCATGAAACAATAGAAAAAATACAGGAGACAGCGTTTATACTTTTTTAATATAAATAACAGATTAAAAAATGTTTGATTAATTTTAAAAATCAAATTTTAAAAAAGAATATTTACTTAATTTTAAAAAACAGACTTTTAATAATTATAATAAAAACTTAACCTAATTTTATTTTTACTTTCACTCACGTCACAAACCCTACTCTCTCGTGTTGTTTGTTATGTCTCCACTCTAATCTTCTTCTTTCCTCCTCATCGCTGGTGTCACCTCTTCCTCCCTCGCATTGCCGTCTTCCATCACATTGCGCTCCCGCCCTTGTGTCAACTTCTTGAAAGAAACATCCACCTAAAATTAAAAAAACATCTTTTAAAAAAAAACATCATTCTTAAAAGAAAAGAAGCATCTATCCACCTAAAATCAAAGAAACATCCCTCTAACAGCAAAGTAACATCCACCTAAAATAAAAGAAACATTCAATCCATCATTAAAAAATCATCCAAAAACATGAAAAGAAGCATTTATTATCACCACGGGACAGACGAGCGCGACTGCGTTGATTCCTCAAATGCAACGCAACACAAAAATGCGACCGAACAAGGAGGAGGACTAACTTCTTTGTCCGAAATACCCGGCGCAACGCAAGGGAGAAGAAGATGAACGACGGCATTACTTGCAGGGAGCACGGTCGCGGTGCAACGGAAGGGAGAAGAAGGCGCGTAGCCGCAGCGTCGCTTGCAGGGAGAACAGGGACAGTGTGACGCATGGGAGAGAAGAAGGTGCAACCGCGACGTCGAGAGCAGGAAGTATGACGCAGGAAAGAAGAATGTGCAGCAGTAGTGGCGGTTGCAAGGAGCACAGGGGCGGAACGACACAAGGGAAAATAAGGTGCAGCAGCGACGTGACGCGTTACTTCTTCAGATGGTGGCGACGACAGTGAGGTGCGTTAGTGACGGCTCCATTGGAAAGGGGGAGTGAAGCAACTGTGACAAAAAAAGAGAGGTGAAAAGTGAAAGGCTAGAATTGTGGTGGAATATTTTTTGTTTTAGTGGGTTTAGAGTGCAGTCCATTGTTCATGTTGTCCGCATTTTTTGTTGTCTATCCAGCAGAACTGAAATAATATTGCTCTATTTCATTTGAGATTCTATCGGTTAAAAATTTTTTACTACACTTTTGGGATATAAAAAAATGAGCTAACACACTTATTTGCTGTAAGAACGAATTACTAATAATATTCCGTCTATGATATTTTTTTCGAAATATAGCTCGTTGCTGTAGTTCGATGATAGTTTTTTCGTTTTTTAAATAATGATGGTGAGAATTCTTCAGAATTTTGACTTGGATGTAAAATCTGCAAAAAAAAAAAAAAAAAAAAAAACTCAGACACTCAAGTCAAATAAATATCTCTCCAAAAATAAAATAAATAAAATTAAGAGTGTTGGAATTATAGCTTTTTTCTGATCTGCCTCACTAATTTTACTTATACTCGTATTTATCATTTAATGTAATCGACCTCTCACCATTTTTTATGAGATTTTGTGCGAGTTCTAGAGAAGTGGAGGCAATTTTGTTTGATCAAATTTCATTTAAAATGTTTTGAATTAACTTTTCGAGACATTACCGTTATCTTCTGAATTATGAGGATTAAGGAATAAATAATAATATATACAATTATCTTTTTTTTTTTAAATAATTGTTACTAATTAGTTTAATATATTTATAAATTAAGATGTTGCAATTAAAATTTATGTAAGTATACTAATAACAATAATCTTAAGATATATAAAGGAAAGAACACACAATTTAATTTGTTGAGGCGGAAGCAACGAAAGTGATAGAAGTCAAAATCTGCATGACCCACTGAATATAGTTTTACACTTTTATTTATTCTTATAACTACATAAATATAAACGCAGCTATTTCAATAAAAATATAAAAATATTTTTTTATAAAATTTTTATTTAAAAAATATAATTTATTTATTTGGCCAAATTTTAAATAAAAATAATATTTTTATAATATATAAAAATTAAATTCTATAATTTATTATCCAATAATTAAAATAAAATATTTTCACATAATAACAACTATAAAATCTTTATTGAAATAGCGACCAAATATAAAAGCACATGAGAATTAGATGCAAGAATGGCAGAAAAGCAACATTCCATTTGAAGACTTGCTTCATAAGGTGTTGTGGCTTTGTTTGTCTTTATAATCTTTTTGTATTTTGCATTTAGTTTTTTCATCATTTGTTGTACTGTGGCTTGTGTTCTATCAGTGTATCTATTGTAAATTGTAATACCTGCTCTATAATAAAGATGCATGTTGCTATTACTAAATTAATGTTCACTGAAATTCATAAATTACTCTACTCAATTTAATTATTAATCATTCTAATCAAGTTCCTTTATGCAACACAAAGTTAAAATCCTTATTCAATTTTTTTCCTATAAAATCCTTACTTTATTTATAAATGTTTACAAAACTAAAGGAAATAATTTCACTAAAAAAATTTTAAAAAAAAATAATCAATAGATTTTGTAATTTGTAGCTATTAATTAGTCATTATTAATATTTTTAATGGTATAAAATTTCATTCAATAATATAGAATTACTCACTTTTCTTTTATTGGTTAAATATTGGCCAAATTTTATCTAATCCGTTTTAGTATAATTAAAACAGGTTGATAACTCAATTTCTAGCAATTACCAAGTAGGATTGAGTCTGAATGTCAAACCAATCCTATCCTCTCAATCCACATCTTATTTAATACACTACAAGAAAAAAGATCTATCGGCACACTTTTTTTTGTCACGCTTTAAAAGCGTGCCTAAAAATGGTCAATGGCCATACTTTTGCGAGGGTGACCACTAATTTGTGATTTGGCCATTTTTTTGTCACACTTAAAAAACGTGGCCATAAAAAAATCGACACGCTTTTATGAGGCTGGTCACTTACTTAAAACAAATTTAAACATATTTAGCCCATAAATTTAGGTAGACCAAAACAAAATAGGCTAGATTAACCTGTTTAATTTCTAAGTAACTAATCTTTTATATTTTTTTTAATATAATATGATATCTTATATTACTTGTGAAGTTTGTCATTTGACTTTTCCTCACAATTGTATGGAAATTAATTAGGAATGGAAATAAGTCAGGTCAGGTTAGGCTTTACACTTAATAGGTCTGACCTGTTATGTAGTTAATTAGTCTAGATCTAACCTGCAGTTTGTTATAAATTTTTTTAAAATATTAAACCTGATCTGTTATTCAATCTAGCCTGACTTATAGCTGTTAAAAGGTCTAATAATTTTTTTTTTTACAAAAATAAAAATATTATTTTAAAAAATTATTTTTAATAAAAATATTTATAAATAATATATCATATTTAATATTTATAAAAAAATTTAAATTTTAAAATATTTAAAATATACAAAAATATTTATAATAAAATATAATAAATTTAAATATCTAATAATTATAATAAAATAATTTATATATTTAATTATGTTTTAACAGGTTAGGCAGACCTAACAGGCTAATAAGACTAATTAATAAGTCTGGATTTAGCATATTAATATATTAAGATTTTTACAAAAGGCTAAACTTATGCCAATTTTATAATAAATCATGTCAAGTCAGGTCAAATACATAAAAAGGTAAACTTAGTTATTTCGAAAACTAAGTCAAAAAATAAGAATCGTTTCACACTAGACTTTAGAGTTTAATTTTAGACAATGTTCTAGAGTTTAATTTTAGACAATGTAGGTAGGACTTAAAAACAGGTGATCTTAGAGAATACGAGTAATAAGATTGGCAAGACAATCATATTGTTAATTAAACGTATATATAAAATTTTTATTTAATAATCAAAATTTTTTAATAATAAATTTCATTATATATATAATGTAATTAAGTATTCTTTTAGTTAAAGAATTATAGTTCAAATAACATAGCCTTTCCATTTTTATTTAGAAGTTACGGATTCAAATTTCTTTATTTTTAGTTTAAAAAAATTAAGTATCCTTTTAAATGTTATTTTTTATTCAGCTTTTAGAAGATAAAAAAATAAAAATAAATAATTTTTCTAATTTTTAAACAATTAATAAATAAAAGTGGATATCTAAATTAATTAAATAATAATAAATTTTAAAAACTCACTAAAGACTGAAAATCAAAAGATAACTAGCATTTCTGATATGAAAAAGTATTGGAAACAACATTCAATATATCATGTATTGCACGTTCACTCCTTCGATACAAAAATGAAGAATAATATAAAACAAAGATTTATTTATTTAAGCAGCATTTGCAAGAAGATTATTATTAGCAGAAGCAGCATATGAATATTCACGTTTGACAGCCTTCAAGAGAAGACTATCATGTTCAAGTGCCATCTGAACCGGCAATGATCCAAGCCCGTTCGCCATGGCCAGAAGCATCTTCTTTGTTTCCTTCTTGAACTCATTCTTATCTACCCTCCCATTCATGTCGTGGTCAAACTGCACGAACAGCGACTCGTACACACGCGCCACCTCCTCCGGTTCGCGCTTCACGTCCACGCCGAAGTGCGTCTCCATCACCCTCAGCCTCTGCAGTTCCTTCACCATCTCCGTGTAAGACAGAAAGCCGTCTTTGTCCGCGTCCAGTTGAGCGAAGAGGTCGCTCACTGACGCAGAGAAGGCCTCCTCGTCTTCCACGAAGTTGGTGATGGTGGTGCCGTCTATGATTTCTACGCTCATGGCTGGTAGTTGATTTTCAAAAATCAAAATCAGCTTAATTAGGGTTTTTGTAATTGTAACAATAATTAGAACTTAGAAGAGAGACTAGTGAGACTTTTATGTTTTGTTTGATGAAAGGTGGGTCTAATTTGAAGGGTATTTATAGGAATAAGCAAACGCAATATCTTATTCTGAAATTGAATTTAGAAAAAGAAGAAGTATCTCTAATAAAGAATTTCTCTTTTTAGTTAATATCTATTTATCTTTTAAATTTTAAATTTAAATTTTGATCCAAATCAAAATAAAATAAAAAATTAATACAATATAGATCGCAATCTTTTGAAATAAAATTACATTACATTGAAAAATTAATTAATTTGTTGAATATGGTTTGGGATGGCGGTTATGAGGCATATAGGGGAATGAAAAATTACGAATACGGTGTGTACGTGTTTGAGAATGTTCTCATCTCGCGTTGAAGAAACGCTTTTGATTTCTTTATTAATGTATTATTGTTCTCAATTCGCATGGTGTGACCGTTGTTTTGTTTTAGTTATAGATTTTGAATTTGAGTTAATTTTTTTGGTGACCGAATTTGAGTTAATTTAATCTAGAGAAAGCGTAGCTTGAGGACCAAATTTAATTCAAGCTCAACTTTATATTATTCCTTTGTTCTTTTAATACAGGAGTAGCATTAGGACTTTATTTTTTAATTGATGGGAATCATTTTTATTTCGTCAGTGTGCACATATTTAATTTATTTGTTTCGGGAAGGTATTCTATTTTCCGTTCTAGGATATCATATATATTCTTTGACGATCTTATTATCGCGAAGAACATTTCGTTGTAAATTATTCGATTCATCTGCATTTTAGGCTAACCGAAAATTGAACAGTTAATTTCTTTGTTTGAGTATTGGGAGACAAGCTAATTCAGATCCCCTAATTTAGTCAAATATTTATCAAAAAAGTCTTCTTTAGTCAAATAAATTGGGAACTTTTGGTAGAAATCAAAATTGGGTAGGCGTAAGTAAAACGTGTTCGTACCTTGCTGAATGCCGAGTTCAGTGGGCTCGATTGCATCTATTAAAAAAAAAAAGCAATGTTAGGGCTAGTAATTTTTGTAATTTGTAACCATTAAATAATCATCAATGATAATTTTAATGATGTGAGATTAGTGTGAGATTTCATCCAATGATTCACTTTTTTTTATTAATTATATGCTGACCAAAATTTAACAAAGTTATTGAGCCTAATTTTAAAAAAAAAATACCGTGTATAGTACTATAGTATAATACCCCGATCCTTTAGTTGGATGTCAATGTGTCAAAAGTCAAAAGACCTTTGTCAATAGTCCTCGGAGTAAAATAGAGTGAACTACCAACTCCATCTGTATTCATTTTTTAGAATGACAATGTAATTCCTTATTATAAAAATGATTTATTTTAGTCTCTGTCATCTATTTTTGTGATCCAAACACGGTTTTTGTGAGTGTTTTTTCATTAATTCTGGACGGAAAATATCAACATGTCATATTCAAAAATAGACAGAGATCTAATTGTCTCTAAATTCAAATTGGTTAAGGATTTATTTGTTCATATTATTTAAATAATATTTTTTTAAAAATTTTTTAGTCATTATATTAATATTTTTTTAATAAATTATTAAATATATGGTATAATAAGTACAAATAAATTAATAAATTATTTAAATTTTAAAATATTATTTATTATGAAACTAAATAAATTAAATAATTTTTAAATATATAAATAATAAATATTAAAATACAATTAATACATTAATAACAATAATCTTATAATATAATATTAGTATTATAATTTAGATAATTTTCACAATAAAATAAAATAATAACACATTATTTGATATGTAGTAAATATTTTTTTGAGTAATAATAAATTTAATTCTTTCTCTCTTTAAACTAAATTAATAATTCTATTTGATATCTTTGCATTAAAATACCCAATGAATAGGCTATTAATACTAAATAAAATAAAACATAATATATATTATAAAGACCATTTATAAACTCAACAAACTCAAAGCATCAATGATATTATTAATATATTGATAAATACATACTCTTATAAGGTACATATCCATAAAGATTTATCAATATAAGAATAATGTGGATTAATTAAAATTTTATGTATATTAAAATTCAATTAAATTTACATATATTTTACTCAAAATATTATTCATAGATTAATAATATTATTGATATTTTGAGTTTGTTGAATTTATAAATGGTCTCCATAATATATATATATATATATATATATATATATATATATTATGTTTTATTTCATTTAGTATTAGACTATTAGTAGCCTATTCATAATACATTTTAGTGTAAAAATATCAAATAGAATTATTAATTTAGTTTAAAGAAATAAAAAAAATAAATTTGTTATTACTCAAAAATTTTTTACTATATATTAAATAATATGTTCATTAGTTTTTATTTTATTATAAAAATTATCTAGATGATAATACTAATAGTATATTATAGGATTATTATTATTAACGTATTAACCGAATTTTAATATTTATTATTTATATATATTTAAAAATTATATTTGAGAATTATTTATAATAAATGATATTTTTAAATTTGAATAATTTATTAATTAGTTTGTAATTATTATTCTATATATTCAATAATTTATTAAAAAATATTAATATAATGAATAAAAATTAAAAAAATATTATTCAAAAAATAGAGATAAATAAATTTTTAACCAATTTGAATTTAGTGGTAATTATGTTCTTATTTATTTTTGAACCTGACACGTCAGCATTTTTTGGTTGACGAAAAAATACTCACAAAGACCATATTATTGGGTCACAGAAGTAGAGGATAGGGACCAAAGTAGATCATTTGATGATTGGTGAGGGATCGCATTGTCATTACGAGAAATGTGTGCAAACTTAATTTAATTTACTCCCGTTGATTGCCAATCAAATTTGAATGTGTATTATTATTAAAAAAAAACTTACATGAACCGTTAATTATTTATAAAACTATTATTTATATAACCAAGTTAGCTGGATTCTGTGATTAATAGTAATTATATACAAATTAATTGTTCATGTAGTATTTGGGTTAATAAACGGATTTTCTTTAATTAATAAAAATGCTTTATTTTTTTAAATTAAGGTCTACCGGTGTACCTAATATTAAGATAGTACTAATATTTTGGCAAACATGCACATGTGCAGATTCAGCCAATAGAATTCAACTAACTAGTTATTACTACCCACTGATAAAATATAGCGGAACTAATAATTGAAAACCACATGATGAAATTGAAACACCTGTTGTGCTTTCCTAAGTTGTACTCGTATCAATTAAGTAACAAAAACTCAAAAAGGAATCACTGCAGCATATTCCTTTCTTGAGCATTTTCAGCCCTCGTGCACCGAAAGTGTTGGGAAAAGAACAAACACTATTGCAGTCAATGTAATAGATTTATATTTATAGTTATAAGAGTAAGTAAAAGTGTAAAACTATATTCAGTGGGTCATGCAGATTTTGACTTCCATCACTTTGGTTGCCTCCGCTTTAACAAATTAAATTGTGTTCTTTCCTTTATATATCTTAAGATTTTTTTTAACGAAAAATAGAGAAACTCAAATTTATCGGTAAGTAAGTACGAGGAGATTATGCTATTTATTTATATAAATTTTTAATTGCAACATCTTAATTTATAAATATATTAAACTAATTAATAACAATTATTTTAAAAAAAATAATTGTATATATTAGTTATTCCTTAACCCTCGTCAATCGGAAGATAACGATTATACCTCGAAAATTTATTTAAAGTAATTTAAATGAAATTGGACCAAATGAAACTGCCTCCATTTCTCTAGAACTCGCACAAAATCTTAGAGAAGGTGGCGAGAGGTGGGTTACACTAAACAACGATAAATACAAGCACAAGCAAAACTAGTGAGACAGATCAGAAAAAAATTATAATTCCAACATTCTTAGTTTTATTCGTTTCACTCTTGAAAAATTTTTTATTTGATTTGAGTATCGTAATCCTTTCTGCAGGTTTTATGTTCAAGTCAAAATTCTAAGAAATTCTCACCATCATTGCTAAGGAGACGAGAAAGCCATCATCGAACAACAGCAACAAACTATGCCTCAGAGAGAATATCCTTGACAGAACATTAGTAATTCGTTCTACAAAAAATAAATGTTTGTTAACTCATTTTTTTATTCCCAAAAGTGCAGTAAAAAATTTCTAAGGGATAGAATCTCAAATGAAATAGAGCAATATTGTTTGAGTTCTGCTAGATAGACAACAAAGAATGCGAACAACGTGAACAATAGGTTGCACTCCAATCCCACTAAAACAAAAAAATATTCCATCACAACCATAGTCTCTTACCTTCTACTTTTTTTTTGTCTCTTTTTACCACATCCATTTCACTCTCCCTTCCCTGTAGCCAACGCACCTCACCACCGCCGTTACCGTCAGAAGAAGCAACGTGCCGCGTTGTTGTTGCACCTTCTTCTCCCAAACGTCGTTCCGCCCCTGCGCTCCCTGCAACCGCCATCGCTGCTGCACCTTCTTCTTTCCTACGTCATGCCCCCTGCTCTCAATGTCGCCGCTGCACCTTCTTCTCCAATGCGTCGCATCCTTCCTGTTCTCCCTAAAAGTGATGCTGTCGCTACGCGCCTTCTTCTTTTCTACCCACGGGTTACAAAAAAGATACAATATTATTATATAACTTGATAATAAATTAAAATAGAACTAAATTTTATGTAAAAAAAGTATTAAATTATCAATTAATGATCTTCTTTTAATGATTAAGGATCTTTTGTATTTAGTAAGAGGTCTTTAGTTCAACATCCACTTAAAACATATTTTTATATAAGTATATAACATATACATATATAGGGTGCGGGTTGGTCGGATAGGGTTGAGGCTCAACCCGCACCCTACTCGATCCCCACGAGAACCCTACCCTACCCGTTGCGGATCGGATTGGATACCCGCGGGTAGGGTACATGTTGTCACCCCTACAAGGGAGGAAGACGTGACGCCGACGATGAAGAAGGAAGAATAAGATTAGAGTGGAGGCATAACGAACAGTGTTGAGATAGATTAGGATTTGTAGGGTGAATTTTTTTTTGGTGACTGAAATAAACTAAACAAAGAAAAACAAAACAAAGGATCTGCTTAAATAGAGGGATGATCCTTTTTAAGACTACTCTTAAACTCCTCCTAATGTGACGGAAGCTCTACATGAGAAAGTTGTAACTTTATCGCCATCTTTGTCATAGTATCTGCCACCGTGTTTGCATCTCTCATAATCAAACGAAAGTCAACACGCCAATTTCAATGCATGATATCTCTTATTTTGAGCACCAATGGATCAATAAACCCAAAACCATCTTGGTGATTAGTAACAAGATTAAATACTTCCACACAATCCGTCTCACAAATAACATCTCGTTGACCCACATCACAAGCTAAGAGATATCATTTCCAAATAGCAAACAATTTTCCTTGAAGAATACTATTACTCTCAATCATTCCCAAACACTCCATTTGCCAATTCCCATTACAATCTCTAATAACACAAGCAAAACCAACACTATCACCCAAACCAAGATAACTAGCATCACAATTAATCTTGAAAGTACCAATGGATGGGGGATTCCAAAAACCATTTAGAGTAGAGGGAAGGGACATACGTTGTAATTCAAAAATATTCCTAAGCTTCTTTTCTGAAGTTAATGCAAGACAAATCACTTTTTTCAGAGGCCAAGTTTCATGAGGATTAAAGATGTCATTATTCGTTGCTCGCCATCAGGACCCGGAGCTTTAAAGGAGTTCATGTGAAAAACAGTTGTTCTAACTTCCTCCATAGTAAATGGTGCCGTAAGATTATTGCAAGCTTCCTCATTCAGAGAAAGAAGAGGCACATCACCAAGGCAACCCAAATCAACATCATCCAAATGACAGAATAAGCTTTTATAGAAAGACTCTGCTTCTTGACTCAGAACCTTTGGATCAGTTTTTCACACTCCATCCATGAGAAAAAGGCCATGAATTTCGTTATGCTTCCTTCGCACAAGAGTTTGAATATGAAAGAATCTTGTATTACTATCCCCGAACCTTACCCACTACTCTCTGGACTTTTGGAACCATAGGAGCTCTTCTTGCACTAGAGTATTATTATAATCATCAAGCAACTGTTGCTCTTTCTGACGCAAATAAATGCTATCCACCACTTCCAAATACTTTTGTAAATAATTAATCTGCTGCTCTAATTCACATTTTTTAACAAAAATGTTACTAAATACCTTCGAGTTAAACTCTAGTGAATTCTTCTGTACTTCCAAAAGCTTGCCATGAATCCCTTTATTACCAGACCACCATGACTGATTCACAATATCCCTATACCCCGGATGAGTAGCCCAAGCAGCAACAAAATGGAGAGGTCGATTCTCTTTAGGCTGAGGATGACCTTTACAACGCACCAGAATAGGACAATGATAAGACTTAAGCCTATTTAAAACTTCTGTATAAGCCTTTGGAAAGATAGATAACCAACTACTATTTATACAGACTCGGTCAAGCTTTTTTTTCCACGTCAACATAATTTTTCACCCTCCTATACTAAGAAAACCGCCTCCCATAGTCTTCAGATCAAACAAACCACTATCTCCTAATGAAGTAGCAAACATGTCTGCTCTTTGATGAGAAAATTGACAGCCCTTAGATTCATGAGAAAATTTAACTTCATTAAAATCACCAAGAACAATCCAAGGTCCTTGAAATACCATGAATTGTGCAATAAGATAATCCCAAAGAAGAACCCTTTTATTAAATTGAGGACTACCATAAATATCACTACACCTCCAAACTAAATTATCAGATTGAACCTCAACAGTTACACCCTGATCAAAAGTATCAATGAACTTACAATAAACACCCTTCATAGAGGATAAAAACCAAATACCCCCTTATGCCCCTCTGCTTCTACTATACTAACAGAGTGATACCCCAACCTTTCCCAAAACAATTTTAAATGCTGAAAAGGGGAGTGAGTTTCAATCACAATAAAAAAAATATGTCTAAATTTCCTAACAAGTTCCTTACAATGCACCCGGGCTAACTTATTAGAAGCACCTCTAATATTCCAAAGAATCATATTTAAACTATCCATAAATAATAGGGACAGAATAAATAAGAACATAAACTCTAAATAGAATCACCAACCTCAATAGATGGTTTATCTTGCAGTACTGGCACACTTTGATCCTCAATAATATAATTGCAACCTTCGGACCCTTTAATGTTGCACCTGCCATGCTTCCATCTACTAAGGTTTCCTCCGTTGCGCCACCATTTTTATCAACTGGCGAGTTCTACAGGGAGGAAGGCCGCGGATGCTTCTGTAGAAAACTTTCACGATGTGCAGGAGTTCTACGCGATGGAGATGGTGCAATTTCATGTTTTTCTCGCTTCCCCATCCTAATGCCAATTGATTTGCCTCCATCACCATGCAAATTGGGTCTTGGAATCCTTCTCGAACCATACTTGTGCAGCTTTCCATCTTGGTCCTTCAAACCTGATGGCTGACCCATTGTGAATTTTTTCTTACGCAGTACTTATTTCCAACCCTCTTCATCATTCATGCATGCCTAATTAACATGACCATCAAGTACGTGAGGAGCCAATGATTTCGTAACCGCATCCTTTCCTTTAACAACTCCTAATTTCTCACCCAAATTATGAGAATTCTCACCCAAATCGCGAGCTTCCAATTCAGCCTCTTTTTGAATCTCATGAATGTTGTGTGGCACTAGTGTCAGGGCTTCATTATTTTTTCCATCATCACCAAAAGAATCACCGTTTCTTTCCAAGGACTCCTTCTCCCTGCACAATGATTTATCATGCCCATACCGTGCACAAGTAGAACAAATCAGATGTAAACTCTCGTATTCCACTTCATGAGTCATACCATCCACTATAATATGTTTGATTACAGGCAATTCAAGATTAATTTGAACACAAGTTCGGGCATATATTTTCCTCTTAGTGGCCAAGTCCACTTTCACCGGAACCTCTATTGCAGAAGCAATTCGCAACATTGCTTGTTCCTGGTAACACCAGATTGGAAGTCCTGAGACTCGAATCCATACTAGCGTTGATCCGAAGGGTTTTTCGTATAGCTTAAAATCCACGTTCCATAGCTTTACTGCAACATAGTGACCGTCTATTAAACACAGACCACCAAGAATGACTTTCTCACGATCCGCAGCCATATCAAATTTAACCAAAAAATACCCAAACCCCACATCCAACAAATCAAACCTCCTTTGATGCGCCGTACTATCTGAAGCTTATGCATAAGAGCCGTGTAGCCATAATGCTTATCCAGCACCTTAATCACGATGGCTTCCTTATAAGGTTCATCCTTATAAGGTTCAATTAGACAGCTCTTTGCCTCCTTAGTAAAACTAATGCTTGGTGTTCGATAATCACCCTGCTTACCTGTCACTGTCGCGATACCATCTCCAGATAAAGGCCCTACTAATGCAAAGGCCTAAAACTTTTCTACACCAATGACTTTATCTCTAAAAGAGACCTTAAAAGAATTTTCTAAACCCTCTCAAAGAAGAACCCTCCTTAACACCGGATATATACCTCCCACGCTCTCTCTCTTATCTCTTCCAATGGCATGGCCATCTTCCTCACCGTGTTTCACCTTCAACCGCTCATCCCGCCTCTCTCATTCTCTCATTCTCTTTGAGTACGGAGTGGATTTGTGGGGTGAATGAGAGTAAAAATAGAATTAGGTTAAATTTTAATTATGATTATTAAAACTCTATTGTTTAAAATTAATTAAATATTTTTTTTCTAAAATCTGATTTTTAAAATTAATCAACCATTTTTTTAATCTGTTTTTTACCTTAAAAATATAAACGTTGTTTTCTGTACTTTTTCTATTATTTCATGCTAAAGTCATATAATTTGATTAGCAATAAAACAAATTTTAATTAACATCTAATTAAGTTCATGAATTAAGAAGTAATATTTTATTTATCACTTGCTTTATTAATTTATAAAATACTATTTCAAACAAGCATATTTGTGATGAAAACACACATCCAATTCTTAACAAAACTACTGTTACTGTATGGCTTTGGCCAATTGTTTTTGAGAATGCCCCCTATAGATGCTTGTATGGTGTATGTATTAAAAATATAACCATTAAATAATTGTTAAGGCTTAATGTTGCATTAGCTTGCTTGAAAAACGCGCATATCCTGGTCGGCGAACTTTCTAGAGTATCTCAAAACCCAAGACTTAAAGTAGAACAACGGTCGCAAAATGGGAACGTTTTTTTTATAACTGAATAAAATAAATTAATTATTTACCGAACTATGTATATTTAAATATTTATATTTCTTTTTTATTATTTATCTTAGTAATAATAACTAGATATTAATACATATATTTTAATTTATTGTTACTGTTAACAAGATAAGATTACATCTGGAGTATGATTTATATCAATTTAAAAGATAAAATTTATATAGTTTGTGATATCAATTTAATATTTATTTTTTAATCTAATCTAATTTTATTTCAAAAGATTGCAATGTATATTGTATTAATTTTTTAATTTATTTTGAATTTAATTTGACTGAAAATATTGTGATTTGGATCAAAATTTAAAAAGATTAATAAGATATTAACTAAAAAGAAAAAGATACAGCCAACTGATAGTCTTTCCATACTGAATTAAAAAGTTGCGAGTTCGAGTCTTCTATTTTTGGTAAAAAAAAAATACAATCTTCAATTGAATTCTATTATTAAAGATTAAAGATATTGCGTTTGCTTACCGTATAACCGCCTTCTCCTTATTCCTATAAATAAGATTAGACCCACCTTTCATCAAACAAAACCAAAAAGGCTCACTAGTCTCTCTTCTAATTATTCTTAGTTACAAAAACCCTAATTAAGCTGATTTTGAATTTTGAATATCAACGACCAGCCATGAGCGTAGAAATCATAGACGGCACCACCATCACCAGCTTCGTGGAAGACGAAGAGGCTTTCTCCGCATCAGTGAGCGACCTCTTCGCTGAACTGGACGCAGACAAAGACGGCCTCCTGTCTTACACGGAGATGATGAAGGAGCTCCAGAGGCTGAGGGTGATGGAGACGCACTTCGGCGTGGACGTGAAGCGCGATCCCGAGGAGGTGGCGCGTGTGTACGAGTCGCTGTTCGTGCAGTTTGACCACGACATGAATGGGAGGGTAGATAAGAATGAGTTCAAGAAGGAAACAAAGAAGATGCTTCTGGCCATGGCGAATGGGCTTGGATCATTGCCGGTTCAGATGGCACTTGAACATGATAGTCTCCTCTTGAAGGCTGTCAAACGTGAATATTCCTGTGCTGCTGCTTCTGCTAATAATAATCTTCTTGCTAATGCTGCTTAGTTTAATTAATTAAAACACTTGTTTTTATTGTTATTCTTCATTATTAATTTAGCTTAGTGTCTTGTTCTTCTATTAGGTGTTTTTGTGAACTGTGATTTCATTATTATTCTTGTTCAATTTTCGTGCTTCTAATAGTGCACGTGACTACTCCTATAATGTTACAAACATACATACATAATTATATTTATTTGAATTTATTTATGGTTAAATCGTCTTATAATTTTTTTTATTTTTGGTTTTTTTATGGTATTTTTAGTTTGAGGTATGTACAAGACGAATTTAAACTTCTAACACTTAGCTTAAATGGATTAATAATTTAACTATTAAATCAATCTAACTTAGATTAAATACAAATACGGTGGCAGACATTATGGTAAAAAATGTCAATAGAGTTACAATTATTTTTTTACGTGGAGCTTTTTTCACTTTGGAAGAAGTTTAAGAATAGTCTTAAATCAAACTGTCCTTCTATTTAAGCAAGTTCTTTTGTTTTATATTTTATTTTTTTTTATTTAGTTTATTTAAGTCACCAAAAATCGACTTATCTTTTTTTTTGGTTTTCTATGATATTCTTAAACCCGACAGGAAGAACTAATCCGTGACGAATTTGATAAGGAAAATCGTCTTTTATTTGATTAGTTCTTATTTTGTTCGGTGGGTCTAGGGACTAAAGGCCCAAAAAGCAAAAAATAAAGATTGCTAATTCTCCAAAGGCCCGGTATCATAGATACGGTTTTCTGACCTAGAAAAAAGCTAAAGCAATGAGGCTCAAAGTATAAGGCCTAAGTTATCCTACAATTAAAACATTATATACACAAAGGTGGTCACCTTTAATTGAATTTCAACAATTATTTTATCAGATTTTGTCATCTTGAATACGCTAAGCTTTTGATAAGGGTAATAATGTGTGTTTGTTAAAATTAAACCCATCATAGTTACTACTTACTACCGATATGTTAGGTCCCCTATTGAATTTTTGGTATTATGTATCAATTTAATTAGTATGTTTATGTGGAAAGTTAATTTTTTTCATTATCAACATGAACAATAGAACAATAGTAAATCTAAATTCAATTGGAGATAAATTCTTCAATTGAAAATTACATACAAGTTTTTTTTTTCGACAGGACATACGGGTCTTTTAATAACTTGTAGATTTTTTAACAAAATATACTTGTTGTCTGTTGACGAGTCAATAGATATGGCCATATGGGACATGGAGCACAAACTTTATTTACACTTTTGTTGACGAAGACTATATACACTGAAAGGCCCATTTTGACTTCACGTTGACCTGACGGAGAAAATACCAGCGAAATAATCTATTGTGATTGAACAGCCCCCAATAATAATGATAATAATAATAATTTATGGTCTATTCTATACTTTTCCTATTATTTCTGATTAGAAAAAACAATGGTTCCATTTTATTTATTTTTTTACTTTTCGTGTTAAAAAAATTACATAATACTAATTATTTTTTTTAGTTAGATCCTTATTATTAAAGGGATTTATTGTCTTTTTGGTGAATTATTATCAAAAGAGATGAGAGTTGAATAATATACTGCTAGTAATAGTAATAGTAAATTTAACTATTTATACATTGTAGTTTATGGCGTATGGCAAAAGAAAGAGCATGCATGTTGAAAACTCTTCAAATTAAAATATTTAGATATCTATTTTTAAATATTAGTCTCTTAAATATATGGTGAAAATTCAGGTCTAGTCAACTTCACGTAAAATTGATAGTTGAAAGTCGTTAAATGATTTGAATAGTTTGACTAAATTTTTATCTAACGACAGTTATCAACTTCACATGAAGTTGACTTTAGTTGAATTTCCACCTAAATATATATCTATGAAGTAATACGTATACGTATAATTTATCACTGTTAGTGAGGACGCATCATATATTCAATGTAAAAAGAAATATTAAAGTTGTAAAAAAATAAAAAATTTGTGTGTTATATTTTAAAAATTTATATATTATATCAATAAATTTTTTTAATTTATGTGTTATAGAAAACACAGAAGAGGAGAAATTAAATAGTACATATGTTCGACCTATGTCCATATTTTTTACTGGGTTTACACTAACTTGATTAAATTTAATTACAAAAATACTTAGACTTAGTTTGGTAAAATTTTTTAAAGAGGTGCTTGTATTTTTTTAAAAGCTCAAGTTCTTTATTTTGTATTTGGTAAATCAAAAAAACCATGTACTTGTACTTACGATTTTTAAAAGATAGAGTACTTTTGAAAATACTTAAGATAGATCTTTTTAAAGTTAGCTTGTATTTTTCAAAATTTAAAAGTTTATTATTTAAATTTAATGCTTACATTTATATATATTATAATATTTTTAAATTTTAAAAATTATTTTATCAAACACAATTGTTATTACTTGTATTTATTAAAAACTATTTTTAATTTAATTTATTAAACATAAATCTTATAATTTTTAAAATGTCATATTTTAAAAATTAATTTTTATAAACTACTCTTAAAAAATAAAAGCTTTACCTAAACCTTATACATGTAAGATCATTCAAATTTATATTAACTAAAAACAAAAGGGGAAGAGAGGCAACATAAAGAAACTTGTAAAAAGGAAAAATGGGACTAGCAAATATGCGAAAAATAATTAAGAAGGGGCCAAAGTGAAAAAAAAATAAGAGGGTCAAAATGAAAATATTAACTATTTACCATAAAAATATTAAAGTTTGGACTCATTATTATTATATAACTAATTAGATAATTGAAAATATATTTATTCACATATTTTTTATTAATTTAAACTTTTAAAATAAATAATTTTATAATATAATATTAAAACTTTTATGATTAAAAGATTTAGAATTTGATAATTATTAAAAAATAATAAATATTAATGCACATGAAAAATCAGTTATCATTTGTTTATATATAAATATATGTATTATTTAATCTATTTTTTATTATATTTTATATTTTAATATATATTATATTATATTTAAATTAAATGACTAATTTAATAATTAATTTTTAATATACATGTAATATAGTGACAAAAAAATATCATAACACAAATAAAAAAATATATTTAACTAATAATTATCTAACTAAAAGGACTTTGGCCTTTTCATAAAATCCTATTCACATCCAATGAGAATGAAGTATGATGAGTTTGGAAAACTCCAAATTAATACTTGTGATGAACAAACATTATTAAAATATTTAATTGCAAAATTATTAATTCAATCTTAATCAATCATATGTTAATTATTAATTTTTTGATGCAGGTTTATAGTTGGGCCGAAAAACAAAAGTTGTTGCAACTAAGCCCATATTTGTTTTCTATGCTTGATCCAAACTTATCAGGAAAGCAAATGTTTTAAATGGGCCAGCAATTGTGATAACAAGCCCAATTAAAAGTCTTGGTATAAGACCAAAAGTGCTTGGTCCGAATTTAAAAGGAAATAGGGCACAATATTGTCTTATTCATTTTAACTAAAACCCATTTCTTTAGTTATGTTACAAGCTTCCAACGGATACAAGCATTATACCATGTGATGGATTCCAAATTTCATTAAATTACCATTTATTGCATGGGAAACATGAGAGAGAAATTTGCAGCTGAATTGATTGATTGTCATAAGTGCTGCACGCTACCTTATGCAAGGGAAGTAAAAGCAAACTTTTTTTAATTTGTTTAATCACTTGGAATTGCTTTTACTTCAGATACTCTCTTCTCTCTCATCTCTTTCTTCTTCTTTCTTCGGTCATTAACCAGGAAGCCGTGGAAGCTACTTGGAGCTACCGAAAGGAAAGGAAAGCAAGTCTAAAGACCATCGAGTTGATGGCACGAAAAAGAAAAAGAAAAGTATGGTGTGGCTGAGATTATCACCAAATGTGGTAAGATTTGGTGAGGTAATCTCGGATCCTTCATACTCAAAAAGAAGGAAGAAGATTCGGCCAGCAAGAAAGATCTTTGGAGGCATGGTTTGTCTTTGATTCTGCTCAACCACCACAAGAAGTAGCTAGAGTGGCGAAGTGATGGTTGAGGCAGAGATTGAAGCAGATGAAGTCATCATCATCATGAAGCATCAAGGGCCAGAAATCCATCTTGGAGAGGAAGCCAAGGATGGAGCGCTCGGATTGATGAAGAGTGATGACCAAGGAAGAACTAGAGGTATTTGCATGTTGGTTTTTGCATGAGTTACCTCTTCTCTCTCTATGGCCGAACCGGTTGTGTTTTGAAGGAAAAGAAGCAATGCTCAGGTTTGTGTTTCAATTGTGAAGGCTTCACTTCTCTATAAAAGGGGTGAACAGCCATGGTTTGATTCAAGGGAGTAAGATTTGAGAGTGCAAGGCACAGAGTTCTCAGAGCTACCTAAGCTAGGAGTTCTCTTCTCCTTCAATATTTTCTGTTTAATTTTGTCATGTCTTGAGTCTCATGGAAAAAGGCAAACAAGTGAGGTTTGTATGAAAAAGTCATAGAGCGAAAAAAGGCAGAGAGTGTAAAATTAAAAGAAAAAGCCATAGATGTCTTAGAGTTCCTTTGTACATCTGTGTTGTGTTTCATGATTCTGTGGGAATCCCCTTGTAAGTTGGGTTAGCACTTTACAACTTGTAATCTGGATGATTATAGTGAAATTCCATCATTGTTGTGATGGAGACTGGATGTAAGCTGCACTGCACTTAGCAGCTGAACCAGGATACATCTGGGTGTAATCTTCTCTCTCTCTTCCTACTTCAGTTCTGTTTTTGCTGTTCAGATGAAAAATCAAAAATGTCTCGTGTCAAGTGACGAGACAAAATGAAAATGTCTCGTGACTAGGAACGAGCTAAAAACAGAAAAGTTTCCTCTGAGTCCAGCAAGTATTAGCAAGCAAAAAGGGGTCTAAGATTCAACCCCCCTTCTCTTAGCCAATGAAACCATCAATTGGTATCAGAGCTTGGTCTCAAAGAGATTAAGCTTTGCAGCTTGGAGTAAAGATCCTCATGGCAGAAAACAGTGGCGCAAATGTGGTGTCTTACAATCTGGCTGAAGGTCAATCAAGCAACAGACCTCCCCTTTTCAATGGGAAAAATTATACCTATTGGAAGGAGATGATGAAGATATTTGTACAAGCAGTGGATTACAGACTATGGAAGATCATCCTAGAAGGTCCTCAATTCCCATCTACCACAAGTGCTGAAGGAGTAGTTTCTCTCAACCAGAAGCAACATGGACCGAGGAAGATAGGAAGAAGGTGGAGTTAAACGCCAAGGCAATAAATCTGCTCAACTGTGCTATCAGCTTCGAGGAGTACCGACGGGTATCACGATGCACAACGGCAAAGAAAATCTGGGACAAATTGCAAATCACCCATGAAGGAACCACCATTGTAAAGAAGACTCGGACAGACATGTTGAATAGAGAGTATGAAATGTTTGCAATGAAGGAAGGAGAGTCCATTGATGAACTGTTCGAACGGTTCAACTCCATCATTGTTGGCTTAGATGCTCTGGGAATTACACATTCTGAATCATTGCTAGTGAGAAGAGTGTTAAGATGTCTCACAAAAGAGTGGGAAACAAAATCTTTAATTATTTCTGAGAGCAGTAGCTTAGATTCCATGACACTTGATGATTTGAGAGGAAATCTTCTAGCCTTTGAAAACACCTATTTAAAAAAAGATTCAAAAAAGAAAGGAATTGCTTTTTCTTCTATGACTAACCCTCTGGATGATGGATCCAGTGATAACTTTTCTGAAAATGAGTTTGTGTTGTTTGCAAAAAAATTCAGGAAAATGGTGAAGCTCAAAGGCAAAGGCAGCAGCTCAAGGAAGATGAAGAAAGACCTTAGCAAAGTAACTTGTTACAATTGCAAGGAAATGGGTCATTTCAGATCTGATTGTCCCAAGTTGAAAAAGGAGGAGAAGCCGAAAAGAGTGAAGAAGAAGGGACTGATGGCCACATGGGAAGATTTGGAAAATAACTCAGATGATGATGATGAAGAGTCTGAGACTAAATCACAGCCTTGTCTCATGGCAAATGAGGTAGATCAGGTATCATTTCAAAACCCTGACACTGAAGACCTTCATCTTATGATAGACCACCTTTCTGAAAAAATAAGATGTTTTCTGTTGGAAAATCAAGAACTTGAACAACAAATCACCATTCTTAAAGCTGAAAACAGTTTTCTTAAAGAGAAAGTAAGAGAGGCCGAAACTGCTTGTGATCTTGTTGAAGAAAATAAGCAGTTAAGAGCCCAAATCAAGAGCTGTAAAAGTGACCATTCTGTTCTTGCATATGTTGATTGTTTTAAGCAAAATGATGAGTTGCTTAAAGAGGTTAAAAGACTTAAGAAAGACTTAGCCAAGTTCACCCAAAGTTCTGAAAATTTGAATCAAATCTTGGCTAGTCAAAAACCTCTTTATGATAAAGCTGGGTTGGGATTTTATAAATCTGAAAAATCACATTTTGAAAACATTGCTTCATCTTCAAATGATACAAAGCATCAAGACCCAACTTACTTTAACAAAACAGCAACTCCAAGGTTTTGTAGGCTATGCAATCGAAGTGGTCATTTTCCAGTTCAATGTTTCTTTGGTGAAAGAATGATAGGTGATAAAGTTTACAAGGTTGTTTTTGATTACAATGATTTGGGACATAAGAGATGCTTTAACGTGAAAGGATCCAAGAAAATTTGGATACCTAAGGTCACTTGAGCTCATTTTGTAGGTATGCCTAGCTTCCAAGAAGAAAGAAAATATGTGGTACATGGACAGCGGATGCTCTAGGCATATGACCGGAAAGACAACCTTCTTCATAAAGCTTGATGAATATGATGGAGGGCTGGTCACTTTTGGAGATGATGCAAAAGGAAAAATAGTGGCTGTTGGAAAAGTTGGTAAAAATTTTTCATCTTGTATAAATGATGTGCTTCTTGTAAATGGTTTAAAACATAACTTACTTAGTGTTAGTCAATTGTGTGATTTAGGTTTTGATGTTATTTTTAAGAAGTTTGTTTGTTTGGTTGTTTGTGAGAAAACTAGGGATATTTTATTTGAAGCCAAGAGATGCAACAATGTGTATGGATTAACTCTTGAGGATTTAAAGGAACAAAATGTAACATGTTTTACATCTTTTGAATCTGAAAAATGGCTTTGGCATAGAAAGTTGGGACATGCTAGCATGTACCAAATTTCTAAGCTAGTTAAAAAGAATTTGGTTAGAGGAATTCCAAACATCAAGTTTGATAAGGATCTTACTTGTGATGCTTGTCAATTAGGCAAACAAGTAAAATCCTCTTTTAAATTAAAAGATGGAATCTCAACCAAAAGGCCATTGGAGATGTTACATATTGATCTTTTTGGTCCTACTAGAACTCAAAGTTTAGGAGGTAAACACTATGGTCTTGTAGTGGTTGATGATTACTCTAGATTATGTTGGGTACTTTTCCTTGCTCATAAGAACGATACATTCTATGCTTTTTCCACCCTTTCCAAGAAAATTCAAAACAAAAAAGATTTGAAAATTGCCCATTTGAGAAGTGATCATGGAAGAGAATTTGAAAATCAAGACTTTGAAAAATTCTGTGATGACTTAGGGATTTCTCATAATTTTTCATGCCCTAGAACCCCCCAACAAAATGGGGTGGTTGAACGAAGGAATCGAAGCCTTCAAGAAATGACTAGGGCCATGCTATGTGAAAATGAAATTCCTAAATTTTTATGGGCTGAAGCTGTGAACACAGCATGTTATATTTTGAATAGAACAATCATTAGAAAAGGGTTAAAGAAAACTCCTTATGAGCTATGGAAAGGAACCCCTCCAAATCTTAAGTATTTCCATGTTTTTAGATGCAAATGCTTTATACTTAACAATAAGGAAAACTTTGGAAAATTTGATCCAAAATTCTATGAAGGAATGTTTGTTGGATATTCCACCACAAGCAAGGCCTATAGAGTTTATCTCAAAGAGTATAGAACCATAGAGGAATCCATACATGTTATTTTTTGTGATTCTAACTTAATTCCCAGTATTGTTAAGGATAGTGATTCAGATTGTGAAGAGGATGGAACAAGTAAAGAAAATCCCAAATTTGTGCAAAATGAAGAATCTGTCAGCCCGGTTTTATCTCGTCAGATGGGAGGAGACATTTCCATTTTATCTCCTGAGCAAGCACGAGCAACTGAAACAGTGAGACCACCAGAAGTTCATCAAAGTTCTACACCTGTCCGAAAGCCTAGAGAATGGAAGTCCATGAGGGGTTATCCTCATGACTTCATCATTGGTGATCCTTCTCAAGGTGTAACCACAAGATCCTCCACCAAAAGGCAAACCGAACCTAGCAACTTTGCTCTCTTGTCACAAATGGAGCCCAACAATGTCAAACAAGCTCTTGAAGATCCATCATGGGTCAAGGCCATGCAAGAGGAGCTTGCTCAATTTGATAAGAATGAGGTTTGGACATTAGTACCTCATCCGGATGGTAAGAAGATAACTGGTACTAAGTGGGTATTCAAAAATAAACTTGGTGAGGATGGACAAGTTGTTCGTAACAAGGCTAGATTAGTGGCCCAAGGTTACGATCAAGAGGAGGGAATATATTTTGATGAGTCTTTTGCTCCGGTAGCTAGAATGGAAGCAATTAGGTTGCTTCTTGCCTACACTGCCCATAAGGGTTTCAAAATGTTTCAAATGGATGTTAAATGTGCTTTCCTTAATGGCTTTATTGATAGAGAAGTGTATGTGGCCCAACCCCCCGGTTTTGAACATAAAGATTTTCCAAATCATGTTTTCAAACTTTCAAATGCTCTTTATGGCCTTAGGCAAGCTCCAAGAGCTTGGTATGAAAGGCTTAGTGCCTTCCTATTAGAAAATCATTTTCAAAGGGGAACCACCGACACTACTTTGTTTATTAAAGTTTCTAATGATGACATCCTTCTTGTTCAAGTTTATGTGGATGATATTGTGTTTAGATCGGCCAATGAGTCCTTGTGTGAAGAGTTTGGAAAACTCATGACCAGTGAGTTTGAAATGAGTTTAATGGGAGAGCTAACTTTCTTTCTTGGCCTCCAAATTAAACAAACTCCTAGTGGTACCTTTATTCACCAAGGCAAGTATGCAAAAGAATTGATAAAGAAATTTGGCTTAGAAAAATCCAAACCAATGGGAACACCAATGCATCCTAACACTAAACTTGAAAAGGATGATGATGGCCTAGATGTGGATGAAACACGGTATAGGGGAATGATTGGTTCACTAATGTATCTTACATCCTCTAGACCAGATATTGTTCAAAGTGTGGGTGTATGTTCAAGATTTCAATCTCACCCAAAAGAATCCCATTTATCGACAGTTAAACGCATCATTAGATATATTAAGGAAACATGTGATTATGGTTTATGGTATCCAAAGTCTGATGATTTTTGTGTAGTAGGTTTTTGTGATGCAGATTATGCGGGAGATAGAGTGGATAGAATGAGCACCTCCGGCATGTGTTGCTTCCTTGGAAGCTCACTCAACATGTGGTCAAGAAAGAAACAAGCCACAGTGGCTCTATCCACAGCTGAAGCTGAATATATTTCTGCATCTGCTTGTTGTTCACAATTAATTTGGTTAAAGACTCAATTGGAAGATTACAAATTAAAAATCAATAGCATACCCTTATTTTGTGATAACATGAGTGCAATAAATATTTCCAAAAATCCTGTTCTGCACTCAAGAACAAAGCACATTGAAATCAAATATCATTTTATTAGAGAACATGTGCAAAAGGGTACTATTGATATTCAATTTGTGAAATCTGAAGAACAACTTGCTGATATTTTTACAAAACCCCTCTGTGAAGATAGATTCTGTTTGTTAAGGAAAAGCTTGGGAATGATTAATTTAAATCATGATAAAAATTTGTGAATTTCTGATTCTGTTCAATTTTATCTCGCAGGAATAGACGAGATAAAAATAAATGCATGATGGGAGAGCTATGCTTAAGGGGAGACTGCGCAGAAACAAATTCCAATGGGCCCCACAAAATCCCTTTGACCCATCTCTGACTGTTGTGTTAATTATTCATTTTTTTTGAAAAACCAAATCTCAAAGTTGTCCTATCATATCTAGTTGAAAAAGGGATAATGTCAAATCAAATCCTTCTTTTTCAACTAATCCCTTGATTCAAGGAACCTTCTTTTCAAATCCTTGGGAAACCGCTCTGGTTAATAACCGCGCATGATGATCATTAACCACCCCCATTATCTCTCTCCAATCAACATTTATTGCTTCCTTAACCTCCCTCCACTCTCCACCTTCGGCCAACTCTTCTTCTTCCACCCTCATTATCTCTCTTCACATAATGAAAAAGAAAACTGCATCAAGAAAAAGTGGAAGAATCAGTCTCTCTCAAAAACAGTTCACTCCACAATCACACACACACATTCACATTCACTCTACATCTTCTTCCTCTCCCTCTCAATCTGCCAAACAAACACCCACCATGAGAAAGAAGATTGTTCACAAGAGCTCTGGCCGTGACAAAAACAAGGAGCCCAGTGTTGAAGAAGAATCGTCTCAAACCTCACCCGTTCCCTCTCCACCGCCGCGTTCACCAAAGAAGGCTACACCACACACATCAGGGAGAAGCTCTCAGAAGCCCAAAGGTTTCGTGTTGTATGAAACCAGGGAACCGGCAAATCTTGAGTCACTGGAATTCAAGAACAAATTTCACAAGCCACACTCTCACTATGATCCATCCAGATTCTTGACTTGTGCATTCTATGAATTCCATCAAGAGGTTTTGGAAAAGAGGCATATCTGTCCCTCATACTTGGTGAATCTTGATCAACTGGCGGCCAAAGGAATTATCTTGCAACCTCTGTTTGACAACATCAAATGGTCCCCATTGCTCCACACTCACAAAATGGTTTATCCAAAATTGGTTCGGCAATTTTATGCAAATCTCAGATTGATTGATGGTAGTCTTCACTCTTATGTGAAACATGTGCATATCGCTTTGAATACTGAAACCATCAGTGCTGCCCTTGGCTACACGGATGAAGGACCGAGGGTATACATGAGTGACAAATGGGATGATCATGTTGGGCTTATTTACAAGCAAGTTCTCTCTCATATCTGTGCAAACATGTTTGGATTAGATGGCACTGTTCCTACTCACAAAGCTCTTGGACTAACCAACTCATTGCTGCATCGCATCACTACCCACATTTTAACTCCACAAAGTGGTTCTCACAATCAGGTAACCGTATTTGATTCCTTAATAATTTTTGCCCTTGTTACTTCCTCTCCTATTTCATTTGCTTATCTCATGATTAGACATATGTGGGAGTCTGTAAGAAGTACTAAAAAGGCTAATTTACCTTATGGAATGTTTCTCACGTGCATCTTTGAGTACTATAAGGTAGACTTAGCAAATGAGACTGTGGAGAACAAATTTTCTATGATCAAAGGCGGTGGTGCTGTAAAAGGAACAAAAAGTAAGAAATCAATGCCAATGGACAGCGACCTTGAAAGCCAGTTTGAATCCTCCAAAGCAACCGAGTCAATAAGGAAAATCCTCACCGAATTCTCTAATATGTCTACACTCATGGTTCAATTTCATAGGGCTGCTCGAAAGCCTATGAAAATGAACGAGCTTGGGGGCGATGTAAAGAGAGAGTGGGTATGATGCTGGAAAACTTGGAAAAGGATCTGGGAGTTGGCAATGAAGAAGATGTTGCAGACTCTGATTTCAATTTGTCTGATGATTAATGACTGTTTTCTTTTATTTGATATTGGCTCTATTAGGCTCAATCTGATTTTTTGTATGAGTATGACTTGATACTCACTGCTCTATGATACTTTGATACAATCTTGTTATTTTGTTATGGATATCTTGTTCTGTTTTTCATACTTTGTGCAGGTGCCCCTTGATGACAAAAGGGGAAGGAAAATTAGTTTTCAAAATTGAAACTGGAACTAATGAAACAGGGGAGGATATTAATGAAAACAGGGGATGACATTTTCAATTGATGAAAATTCATGATCACTCTTGTTTAAAGAATGCATGTTGTTATCATATTTGTTTCACTATGGTTACTGCTGCTTATTGCATTTGGCATTTGGTTTATAGTGATGTTTGATTTATTGAAAGCCTGATTGTTGATTTATCTTGATGAACATGTTTTTATTTGGAATATTATTATTCATCTTGATAAATATATTGATTTGAAAACATATTTTTGGTAGTTCCTTTAAACTGTGATATCTAACAGCTGCCATGTTTTGTTCATATGTGATTCAAAAATATTTTCCTTACTTGAATGATATAGCTCTGACACTTTGACTGGAAAATAATTGAATTTTTTTGAACAACACTGTTTGTGCTTAGTTGATGTGTATATTGAGCAGAAAATCAAACTTGTGATAGCAAATAAGTGTTGTATATCATTCTATTCTGTTCATAAATCAAGCATTCAACATTTCAAAATAAATATGTTGAATAACATTGTTACTTGAAGCTTGATTAAATTGTTACAGGTTAGTGTTTCCCTTGGTAAAAATAGCATATATTGAGGGGGAGCCTTGTGACAATTTGAAAGGGGGAGAAATTTAATCTTCAAAGGGAGTACTCGTACTCAAATCTTTCAATTTTTCCCATTTCAATTTTAATAATGTTTGTCATCAAGGGGGAGATTGATGAGTTTGGAAAACTCCAAATTAATACTTGTGATGAAAAAACATTATTAAAATATTTAATTGCAAAATTATTAATTCAATCTTAATCAATCATATGTTAATTATTAATTTTGTGATGCAGGTTTATAGTTGGGCCGAAAAACAAAAGTTGTTGCAACTAAGCCCATATTTGTTTCCTATGCTTGATCCAAACTTACCAGGAAAGCAAATGCTTTAAATGGGCCAGCAATTGTGATAACAAGCCCAATTAAAAGTCTTGGCATAAGACTAAAAGTGCTTGGTCCGAATTTAAAAGGAAATGGGGCACAATATTGTCTTATTCATTTTAACTAAAACCCATTTCTTTAGTTATGTTACAAGCTTCCAACGGATACAAGCATTATACCATGTGATGGATTCCAAATTTCATTAAATTACCATTTATTGCATGGGAAACATGAGAGAGAAATTTGCAACTGAATTGATTGATTGTCATAAGTGCTGCACGCTACCTTATGCAAGGGAAGTAAAAGCAAACTTTTTTTAATTTGTTTAATCACTTGGAATTGCTTTTACTTCAGATACTCTCTTCTCTCTCATCTCTTTCTTCTTCTTTCTTCGGTCATTAACCAGGAAGCCGTGGAAGCTACTTGGAGCTACCGAAAGGAATGGAAAGCAAGCCTAAAGACCATCGAGTTGATGGCACGAAAAAGAAAAAGAAAAGTATGGTGTGGCTGAGATTATCACCAAATGTGGTAAGATTTGGTGAGGTAATCTCGGATCCTTCATACTCAAAAAGAAGGAAGAAGATTCGGCCAGCAAGGAAGATCTTTGGAGGCATGGCTTGTCTTTGATTCTGCTCAACCACCACAAGAAGTAGCTAGAGTGGCGAAGTGATGGTTGAGGCAGAGATTGAAGCAGATGAAGTCATCATCATCATGAAGCATCAAGGGCCAGAAATCCATCTTGGAGAGGAAGCCAAGGATGGAGCGCTCGGATTGATGAAGAGTGATGACCAAGGAAGAACTAGAGGTATTTGCATGTTGGTTTTTGCATGAGTTACCTCTTCTCTCTCTGTGACCGAACCGGTTGTGTTTTGAAGGAAAAGAAGCAACGCTCGGGTTTGTGTTTCAACTGTGAAGGCTTCACTTCTCTATAAAAGGGGTGAACAGTCATGGTTTGATTCAAGGGAGTAAGATTTGAGAGTGCAAGGCACAGAGTTCTCAGAGCTACCTAAGCTAGCAGTTCTCTTCTCCTTCAATGTTTTCTGTTTAATATTTTTCTGTTTAATTTTGTCATGTCTTGAGTCTCATGGAAAAAGGCAAACAAGTGAGGTTTGTATGAAAAAGCCATAGAGCGGAAAAAGGCAGAGAGTGCAAAATTAAAAGAAAAAGTCATAGATGTCTTAGAGTTCCTTTGTTCATCTGTGTTGTGTTTCATGATTCTGTGGGAATCCCCTTGTAAGTTGGGTTAGCACTTTACAACTTGTAATCTGGATGATTATAGTGAAATTCCATCATTGTTATGATGGAGACTGGATGTAGGCTGCACTGCACTTAGCAGCTGAACCATGATACATCTGGGTGTAATCTTCTCTCTCTCTTCCTACTTCAATTCTGTTTTTGCTGTTCAGATGAAAAAAAAAATGTCTCGTGATTAGAAACGAGGTAAAAACAGAAAAGTTTCCTCTGAGTCCAGCAAGTATTAGCAAGCAAAAAGGGGACTAAGATTCAACCCCCCTTCTCTTAGCCACTGAAACCATCAAAGTAAACTTAAAATAGTAAATTAAATAAAATCAAAGTAATTCCCAACAGATCTTTTGAAAGTGTCCACATAGACTATTACATGCCTTTTATTCTAACCATTTTCTTAGCTTCCTCGACCTTTTAGTAATAATATAATAATAATTTTTGTTGGTGCTACTTTTACGAGTGTTGATTAGCTATACCAATATATATTTCCTAACAAACACGTTTAATTTCAACGGCACACCACACCTAATCTCCCACCACAAGTGTAAAACGGAGAATAAAGTAATTAAAATCTGAAAAATCAAGAAATAAACTATAGTTTCCACGCCTAACGAAATTCCCCATGAAATTACCAATAATATATATAGTCAACAAAAAAATAATACTAAAATTCACTTGACTCATTGTTGATTCATATATATACAGCGCACAAATCTCCCTACATACATAATCAACACACAATTCCACAAACACATACATAGCTAAGTAGTAGCTAAAGTTTCTTGTGCTTCAAATTATATATATCGATAATCATCAGCATGACGAAGGTAAGATCACTTTGCAATGATTAATTACTAAATTAAATTACATATGCTAGCTGGCTATATATATGTGCATGCAATTTTGTTTCTAACAATAATAGTTTCTATATATCCTATGCTACATATATGCAGAAAATAGTTATCCAGGTGCACAATATGGGAAGTGACAAATCCAGAAGTAAAGCCATGAAAATTGCTGCAGTGTGCCAAGGTACGTGTGTGTGTCCATGTATCTAATGAAAATAATGGATTCATCCAAGTTAAACTTTCTTTTTTTTTGTTTTATATTGATTTTTTGTTATGATTAAGAAAGATCAATAAACTCTTAAGTCATGCTAAATATTTATACCGATAATTAACTAGACACAGATGAATGACTATGTATGACAAATTTGATATAATTATATGTAAATGTAGCCAATTTACATTCATAAAATAATAAACAATGATCAAATTTCTAATAATAAATTGTTACAGGTGTAGAATCAGTGGCAGTAGAAGGCGAAAGCAAAGACCAATTAGTGGTAACTGGAGATGGAGTTGACTCAGTTTGTTTGACTAATCAGATTAGAAAGAAGTTCCCGGGTGCTTCCATTATAAGTGTTGAAGATGTGAAAAAAGAACAAGAACCACAAAATGAAGAACCATCTTTTACTACTTATCATCATCAATATGATTACTATCGTCCACCACCATATTATCCCTCATGCTACGTCTATGATTCATACCCCAACAGTTCCTTCTTCTTCTAATTAATAATGATGTCATTCTCAACGGTCAAAGACTTCATTTCTATACATCAAAGGGGTGAATCCATGCATCTATACTATACTATACTATACTATACACACTTATATATAACTTGTGTGTATGTATAAACAATTTTCATATACAGTACACTAATATCATGTGTTATACATGGTGTTTGTGGTGTAATATTCTCCCTTTTCTTTGTAATCCTTTTACCATCTAGCTATAGCTATAGCTATAGCTAGTGTGAGAAATGTAATGAAATAGATGCACCTTATTAATTTGTGTTAAGTATATATCTGCATGTGATTATTTTAGCGGATTTTATGAACAATGTGAATAATGGACTTTAAAATTGGTCTAATAAATTAAAGTAAAAATATATTACATCCTAAATTACCTACTTAAATCTTAATATTAGGATAATTATCTTCACACTTAATAAATTAAATTGAACATTTCATATATTCATTATTCGCATTATTTAATATTTTTATTCTCTATCAACTGAATCAATAAGTGTTAATACAAATTAAAGGATGCACTTTTTTTTTAATTCCGTGTTTCATCTTTTCAATTATTTATTTATTTATTTAATTATGATGTGGTTGCTATTGGACCAGCCACTTTCATTTGGCCAAGACAAAAAAGATCAAAATAATGAACGAACATACCCAAATTGAACAAACAATCTTCTTCTTTTTCGTATTGCTACATGTTGTAGAAACAATGACTCATCAACAAATATCATCGTTCTGTTAATATTAAGAATCTTGTATATAGATTTGACAGATTTAGTAGAGATATGATAACTGTATAAAATTATATTCTTCATGTATATATAATGTAAACCCAATCATCGAATATTAGAAAAAAAAAATACATATAATATAATTTATTCGCTATTGTCTATAAATCTGTTATAGTATCAGAGTTCATAGAATTCTGCTGATACTCACCATAATCAAAACCTTCAATCCAAATAACCAATCTTCTTCTGTTTTTTTCTGTCTCACCTACAATAGAAGAATCTAGCCAGCCATAATATTTTCCAAGAGTCTGTCAGTCTTTACGTCAGTTCCACTAGAAAACCAATTAAGAGGATAGTCAATTAGAGTCTAGTTAAAAAATAAAATATCTATTATAAAAAAGAAAAAATAAGCTCTCACTACTCTAATTTTTTAAATTTCAAAACTAGAAATATAAAGAGTTAACTTAAATTGGCTTAGATTATAGTTAACTCCCTAAATTTTTTTCTTTTCACATATATTAATATGAAGAATGAGATCGAGAGATAGAGATTAGATGACTGATATTAAGGTAGCGTTTGGTAGAGAGACAGAGACGAAAATATTGAGACTGAGAGATAGAGATTGAAATAAATTTTAGTATTCTGTTTGGTGTAAAGTGGGAGACAGAAATTAAAATAAGAATGAAATTCTAATTTAACTTATATAAAAGGTAAAATTGGAATTAATTAATTGAAATGAAGGTATTTTAAGTATAAAATGTTATTAAAGTTTCAGTCTCCATCTCTAAAAATTTTAGTCTCCTATGTCCCGACTTTTTGGAGGTACTAAAATACTGAAATTTTGGAGACAGCCAGAAATTTTAGTACCAGACTCTGAACCAACAAACATGATACTGAGTCTCAATCTCCCAGTTTCTGTCTCAATACCTCAAAACAAACTATATATTAGATTGAATTATATTTGGTTTAAGATAAATATGAATATTAAAGGATAGTTTTTAAATTTTAAAAAGTTAAACGAGAATATTTTTAAAAAGAGACGTTGTTAAAGTTTCAGTCTCCAATCTTAAAAATTTTAATTCTCTCCGGCCTACTCGACTTTAAATATTAAAGAAATTAAAATTTTGTATTTTAGAACTGCAATTTTAGTTTTAATCTCAATTCTAATTCCTAAAAACGAACATTACCTTAGAGTGAGAGTTTTACTTCTGTCTTTGTCATTCATATCTTCAAAAAAATAACTAGCATTTTTGAAGTCGTTTTCTATATTAATTTTTAAAAATAAATTTGGATTTTTCACTAGCACACTGTTATCTTCTCTTCTTTCAGTTTGAGAGAGAAGCAATAACTTGATCTTCTTATAATTTTTTCTTTTTTTTCTATCGTTCAAAGTGTCATTTATCTCACAACTGCTTTCTCAGCTTAGTCTAAATAGACTTTTGTAAGAAATTTTTTTCAGTTTAATCTTCTTCATATAACTGAATTAAAAAAAGAAGTGTTCGTACTAAAACAAGGTATTTATTCTGTCACAAAAATTTTTATTTATCTGAAGATTTTATTGAAGGAACGGGTCTGGAAAATTCAAAGCCCTCCTAATATACACATGTCTAGCAAAGAATCACCGAATCCAAGATTTCATCATCCGATTTTCTTGATTGTGAGTCATAGATTGAGATCAAGCATATAAAACTATGATATATAAGTTAAAGGAGAAATAACTAATAATAATTTAAGGAAGTAATTTGACAGTCGATCATACTATGTGTATACAATATATAAGCAATATTAGTTAAAAAAGAAAAAATAATAAATTCAAGTTAGATAAATTTTTAAATTTTGAATGACAAAAATAATTTACATTATTGATATGTCACAATATGAATATATCAAATCAAAAACTCTTATTTACTCATATATATATAGCCACTTGGATATTCTCATGGCATCATATTTTATCCCTTCAGGCCTTCCTTACACAGAAAAGCATCGGTGTATTTGAATTAAGCAACGCAAATAGAACATATGAGAAGTACATAATAACGAGGAAAAAAATAGCATGTTCTCCAATAATTTTGATGTACTTTTAAAGTTAATAATGTACATCATGCTATATATAGTTCTACGGTCCCTATTCTACTACTCTAAGCTAAAAAACTCCACCTTCTTTAGTATGATGCACATGCTAATTAAACTTTTATATTAATTATTATTATTTTCACAATTCGATAATATTCATGCTAATTCCACACCATATGCTTAATTAAAAGAGGGCATGGCATGGCAGAACATAAATAACCAATCTCTTGTTTTCCACATGCAATATTCAGAAATAATCATTTTAGATAACGTGGTTCATCAAGAATAAGAGATAATTAATTAGTATATAAAACCTGTAAAGGTTGTGTCGATCAGTAAATTTTCAAAAGTTTTGACATGATCGATACTATTTTGTGACTAAATTTTTATTTTGGTATTAAGATTAACGTGATTATTCAATTTGGTCTCGAAATTTAAAATTATTTTTATTAGTTTTTCAAATTTAAGTTTGGACACCAATATAATCTCTCGACTCTTTTCGGCGATGATTAGGCAAATGGAGTGTTGAGATGACACCTTTTTTTGTCGTGCTGAATGATGAGTAAATGACGTCGTTTGCCCTTGACGCCCAAACAAGTCAAAAATAAATAATAGTAGAAGTAGAGAAGAAAAATACTTTATTTTGAGTTTCTACCTTTCTTCTCCCTTCATATACAAAACGACCACATTTCTGACTTGTTTAGGTGCTAAAGATATATAAACGACGTTGTTTACTTATCATTTAGCGTGGCATGAAAGGTGTCATCTCAACATTCTGTTTGTCTAGTCATTGTTGAAAAGAGTCGAGAAATCACATTGATGTCCGGACTCAAATCTGAAAGACTAGACCAACATAAATAATTTTAAATTTCGGTAATTAAAATGGGTAATTACGTAAATTTTAAGACAAAATAGGGATTTAGTCCTATTTTGCACAGGAAGATAATTTGTAAGATTGTTTTAAAGATTTATATTTAATAAAAATTTTAAATTATTTCCCATAATCTCGTACAAATTTATATGAATACTATTATTACAATTCAGCTTTTGAAGTGGAACCAAAAACAACTGTCCCAAAACGTCTTTTTAGGCATTTCAATTTTTTCAACCCATAAAAGACATAATTTATGTCAAATTCACGTAGATTTTGTATATATCTTGTATAAATCTATCTAGATTTTTTTTGTAAAATTTCTTTTAAACACTATAAAAAATTTAATATGTATTCGTAATTTTTATATCTCTTAGATTATTTATTTATTACTGATTTGAATATGAAAATCTCTAGTAAGCATATATTCCATTGCAGTGAGAGCCTCTTGAATGTAAAATTAACATTTTCAATATAAATTATTGTTCACAATTTCACATAATTATTAACATTTTGTTTTTTTGGGTATTGACATAATTTTGAACACTTGTACAAATGTATGGTTAAACATAGCTGTAGAGACATGTGGACTTTTCTTCCTGAGGGGGTAGAGTGTGAGTGTGACAATCCCAAGAGATGCAGAGTTTTTTTTGTTTTTTTTTTGGGATCAATTTTAACTTTAAAACTGATTTGGACCACCAATGATGGATTATGTGACACCTTTATTCCAGGCCTATTAATTAATGCCTTTGTTTTTTCTTTTCTTTTCTTTTCATCCCTCAGATATCTTTTAATTTCTTAGCCTGAAAATTTTGGCACTTGAGAACTTTCTTCAAAGCAAAAAATTCAGAAATAAACTTGGTTTCATCATAATGATGCTGTTATTATTATTATAAAGGCTATTAATGTTTACCAAAGCTTTAATTTAGAAGATAAGTTAAATCCTTTATTTTATTGCATAGAAAGAGAGACCTAATCAAGAGTGTATGTGCATTAAGTAATAACAACCCTAATTCTCAAATAATTAGCGTGCAGATTATTTGATCCGTACCATGTTCCTGTGCTTAGCTAAAGACAAGCAATAATCAATCATAACATTTTAATAATACCAAAAAGGAAAAAAATCATAGCATTTTAAGATCAAGTTATATCAATGTTGCTTTAAATAACTATTACACCACATGTTTAATACTTTTTGCAACTTTGTAAAACCTAAACTATATGTGAAAAATTTCAGACTACTTCATTCCTTTATTATTATTATTATTATTATTATTATTATTATTATTATTATTATTATTTGATTAATTCGACTCAAAAAATTATAGTAATTTTTTATTATGGTTCCAACTTTTTTTTTAATTCTAAAATTCCTCATAAAAAACACACCACATAAGAAACTTGCCATATGAAGTATAAGCATTTCACATATTTGAACTTTTGCCACTAAATTAGTTTCATTCCAAAATCATGAAACAATCTAAGCACAAAAACATTGCAAAAAATTGACATTGAAGAAGAATCCTTAGGGAAAAAAATAAAATAAAATAAAATAAAATTGTATATATGCTAAACCTGTCCCCAAAATAACTGGCATCACCTAAAGTAACCTAAAAAAAAGCAGCTATCCTTGAAGGACAGAAGAAGAAGAAGAAAAAAGAAAGAGTAACAGTAGTACTAGTAACCAGAAAGGAATAAAAGAGAGTACATAACCCCAGCATCAAGCAAAGCTTTTTTAGAAGCCTATCCTCTACAAGCCATGTGCAAAAAGTATATATGCAAAAAAAAGCAATAAAAACATTGCACTTAAATCCATATACCCTTCTTTTTTTTTTCTTTTTAACTTTCCAGCTTCTATTATTTTTTCTTGATTTAGAGCCAGCATTCCAGCTCTGCAAATCCCTGCATATAGATCACAATCATATTTAATTCTAGCTAACATGTGATTTCACCATATTATATGATAAAGTTAGTAACAATAATAAGTGTCTTTCAAGTTTTAGTGCACATATTAAGAAAATATTAAGACTAAGATTACGCCATTCTTCCTTTCTGATAATGGATAGGGACCGAATTAAGCGTTTACTAGAAAAGAAAAAATTACGTTGTTCTAAACAATGCGACTTACTTTGTAAATCATAAAATAATTATTAAAGTGAAGGACCGAAATTCTTAATCATAAATATTTATGAAGGAGAGAGTAAATGAGATAGTAGATTGTTGTAAGCTATAAATACAACTTTATTTATTTTTGTCTAATATTGTGAGGACAAGTGAGAATGTAGCTTGGCCTTTATCACTTTACTATCTAATAATGTAGAAATGCTAAAGTTAGTAGCATCATCCTCTATATGCTCTATCTTTGCATTGTCCATATTAATATAAATCTCATTCTTATTTCTTCTGATCTCTTCTCAAATTCATAAAGCTAGTTAAGATATGGGTTTTACTGGAGAATTGGTAAGAAGTGTCTTCTCCAGAAACCGTTCTGCTGCATCATATGAAAGCAAAGTGAGTCTCTCAAAATTGCTATCTATTTATATATATATGCTGCAAGAATTCTTGATCATGTCACAAATTTTGTTATTTTTTCTCAGGGTAGGCGAAATTCGACAGAAAATCGAAGATGGGGTTCTGTTAGATCATACTTGTGTGGAAATGAATTCAATTCAGTTGTGGCAGAGGAGGATTCAGCTTCACTTAAGAGTTCTGAAGTTACAGTTACACAACCAATAATACAAGAGAACTTGAGTGATAGAGAAGATGCCAAAAGTGAAGAAACTGTGGAGAATGTAATAGAACAAGAAGAAATGCCAAATTCAAGTAGTTCTACATTCTTGAGTGAAGAAGCAGCAGCAATTCGGATTCAATCAGCATATAGAAGCTTTCTGGTTAGCTCAACAAACTTCCATTACATCAATTTGCATATATTCACATCAGTTACATCAATAAATTCACTATTTATATGATGCATAGTGTTTTTTTCTTCTTCTTATGATTAGTGTGTTGTAAATTTCAGTTAAGGCGTCGAAACGATGAAATTGGAACCAATAATGGTGAAGTTCAGCTCAATTTAGTAACTGAAAGTCCAGATAGAAAGTCCATGGGAACATCAATTGAAGTTCAAACTGCAAATTCAGCTGAAATTTTCTCGGCTGAAGGCGAAAAATTGAGCATTTACCAGCGTATTCATCGCCGGACAAGGAGTCATATAACAAAGCAGAAGGTATAACAGAAGACAATGTTAAATTCATGAAACTAGCAAGTAGCAGCTCATGATTTTGTTAGAAGAAAAACAACTACTTTAGTTCACTTGAAATGATGTCATAAATTTAAAGACTTGAATTCAGATTAAGCTTAAAATAATTCACCAAAGCTCATCTTATTCTTGCATTAATAAAAAAGTGTTTTGATTGAAGGTGCTAAGCTTATCAATTTAGCTATAATTCGCCATCAATCGAATTCTGTTAACTAGCATAGTTCATGAGATTTTCAGGAAGAATGGGATGATAGCACTGTGAGTAGCTATGTATCGAAAATGCGAATGCAGAACAGAATGGAGGCATCAACCAGAAGAGAAAGAGCACTAGCTTATGCTTTCTCTCAACAGGTAAACATCTTAAAACTATTTGCATAGAAGGAATGGATAGTGCAGAATTCAAAACATTGGTTCTGGTTAATGCAGCTAAGAATCTGTTCAAAGAGAAGACCAACAAAATACAACAGCATAGAATCGAATATGAGCTGGAGCTGGCTCGAACGATGGATGGCTACACGTGTTCCAGACACTGCTTCATTATCTGTTGAAAGCCATGCTTTGAAGCAGCATGATCCTCTTAATAGTAATTTCACAATTAAGACTAGATTCTTGGATGCTGCTTCTGGGGAAGAAAAAGAGAGCTGTGGTTCGAATGAAGTGCTGCCTCATTTCGATAGCTATTCAGTAAATTCAAGAGAAGAAAATTGTAGCATCAAATCACCAAGATCAAAGACCAACTTCAAAGCTAGGAGAACCGTGTCAAGGCGAAAAACAGTGCCAAGCTATCAGTTCCTTGAAGAGCAGCCAAAGGTTTATAGTTTTGGAATCTTTAGCATATCCATGATTCATGATTTTCCTTCCTCGTTGACTTTTAAATTCTTAGATCAATCACTAACACTAAAAGCTATGGCTTCTTTTGAATGTACAACTTGATTTTCTTATATAGTTTATCAGAATTGCATCGATATGTTGCTTGTTCGTTGATTTCTTCAATCGTCTAAATATACTTTTATCGTTTTGCAGGTATGCAAGAAAGAAGGCTCAAACAATGCAAGCAAGGATGTTAAGCAAAAACCAAAAGCATGTAGGAAGGAAGATGAAACTGAAACTGAAACTAGGCCTTCCTAAAAACTTCAAAATCCCAATGAGTAACTTCTAACATTAATCTGCTAAATAAAGTCATGTGTCTAGTACTTAAGATTTGGTGTAAGCTCTGCATAAATGGTTGGATTCTCTTTGTAGATTTTGTTGATTCATCTTGTGTCTTGTGTGTACAATTTCTCTTCAGTATAGTGTCTCAAATGCATGGAAAGAGATGTTTGTTCCAACTTCCAATGACTTAGGAAGTTATATTATATCCATTCTTAAGCAATAAAAGCAATATATATAAAGAAAATTGCTTGCATAATATAGTTTTTCCTTTCTTGGTAAGACACATTACACACAACACAAATAATTTTGCTACCAAGAAAGAAGAATGCTAAATATTAAAGATCCTACTTTGCATACAATGTCACACAAAAGCAGAACATGCAAATCCAATGAGGTGGACTATTTTCATATCATATAATAAATCATAACAATAATTTTTCTGTTATTGGAAACACAGGTAACTGCATTTTAAATTATTATGTTTCAATTCAAATATTTAATATCCTCATAGAAGGGAGGAGTGAATACAACTATACAAAGTACTCAAGAGTTTGAGCAGAATGTGCATATATATTGTTCAGCAGTAATCCAAAAGAGGTTGATCCAGTAAAATGGGGTTAGTACCTGCATATATCCCTCAGAGTGGATGTTCAATAGAATTCAATCAGCATGCCAGAAGAGGAAGCATTGCCTTTCAATTATAGCTATGGCAGTTAGTAAATTTTCTCTTCTTATAAAAAATAACATTATTTCTTGCTCTATAAAAGTCATTATGGCATTATCGTTGAGTATCCTTTATTTTAGAGGACTCAAATAAGAAGTATGTGGATGAATGGAAAGGTTTTGCCGAGCCCCCAAAATTTTGATGGCATCAAATGTAATCTTAAAGTGAAGCATAGTAACTAATTAGCATGTCAATAAGCATAAAACTATGAAAGAATAAATGAATAGAACATCTGACATGGCTGTCTTTTATGTTATTTGTATATTAACTTTAACTCAGTTGAAATATACCTATGAAGTACGGACACTTCGGGTGAGTTATAAAGTACGGATACTTCGTTGAGTTGTCGTACCCGCAATTCGGGCACATTTCAGACACGACACTTACCGACACTTGTCCGACACGTGTGTCTATTGTGTCCAACCGTGTGTTATTCTCCGTACACACTTGGACATACCTAAATACTATCACGTGTCAGCGTCCAGATTTATTCTTAACATATATTTTTGAAATAAATTTAGATATAGTATTGTTACGACCCAACCCAAACGACATGCTGGCTGACCCAATTCACAGACCACCCAACCCGGATGGTCCGGTAAACGGGCGTGAGGCGCCCAGAAGTCGACCCGAACACGCGTCCCCCTACAGCTCACCACTACAGCTGTATTGGGAAATTTCAAGGAAGGTGGGTCTGTCCTTGCAGGTCCCACTCCTGACAAGGTATATATGGGGAGAGACCTACCCCTCCCCAAGGTACGTCACTAACAACTTCACTCTCTTACCACTTGTAGACCACTTCCACACTGACTTGCGCGTCGGAGTGTCTTTGCAGGTGACACCCCTCGCCACACCAATAGCTCGGGAAGGCGGTAGCACCAGCTCCTGCTCCGCGAACCTGAACGTGGCGAAGAACCCACCTTACTGTCCGAGACCTCACTCGAACCGTCCGGTACCCGACCTACCGAGGAGATACCAAACAAGTATATATTATTATTTATTAAAACAAAAAATATTTTAAATACTTGATATAATTAAAATAAGACATTAAAAATAATTACAAAAATTAATTTATATTTTAATATCAATAAAATATCATTACGATTTATCTAAAAAATAATTTATATTTTATATTTATGCGTATTCCCGTATCTTATAAGATTTTAAAATTCGCGTGTTGGTGTGTCCCGTGTCGTATCATGTCTCGTGTCCGTGTCAGTGTCCGTGCATTATAAAAATATACAAATAAGAGCTTAAAAGTATTAAAGGCTTAATTTTTTTTAACTCTCAATTTAAAAAAAAAATTAGAATAAAAAGTTTAAAATTCAAAATTTAGGATAAATATTAATTACAATAGAATAAGATGTAAATAATAATTTAACTTGTCATGCCGATGATTAGTTTAAAGGCAAATATTTTGGTGTCAAAATTGTCGAATATATTTTTTATAATAAATTTTAAATATTAAAAAATTATTTATTTTTATATTTTTAATTTAAATATTAATTTTTATTTTTTTTTAATAAATTAAGTAACTATATATAACTACTATAGCATGCACCTAGTTTAAAAGTGATAACTATTAAATTTTCAAGAACAAACCTTTTTTATATATGTAATGTACAACAAAAATAATTTGTATTTTGCAGAAATTAATTTTTAAATAATTTTTTCATCGATATAATACATCAGAATAGATGTTAAGCCGACGGTAGGTGTAATGAATTATTTTTCGCAACATATAAAATGTCTTTTATATCAGAAAAAATCTCGCATAAAAACATGTCACAATATACCGTGTATGTATAGAATATAGAAATTACTAATTGTAAATCCATATTCAAATTTCCAAAATTTATAGGCTAATTTTTTTGTAATGGATTGAAGAGGTGTGTTTTATATAATTATAGAGAATTAGTATATTTTTTATGGATATAAAAATAAATTTTTTTAATTAGAAATTATAAATTGGAGGCTCTCAAATTTGAGTGGAAGTAAAAAATTGAGGGTCAAATTTTAATTAGAGTAGAAAACTGAAGATCAATTTTAGGTAAAAATAAAAAATTGAGGGTAGATTTTAGATAAAAACAAAAAAACAAAAAAATTTTAAAAAATCTAAATCAGAAGATTCGATATGCATGTTTTAAAAAAATTTTAATATTAAAGCACAAATCTAAAAATCAAATTTATAAATTTAAAAAATAAAATAAAAACTACAAATTTAAAGATTAAATTTATAGTATTCATACCAAAAAAAAATATGCTAATTATTCATATTATTAAAAAACATCAGCTGTATTCTACCACAAATAAAAGCGAAATTTATAAGCATGTATTTTATTTTTATTTCTTAGTAAAATTACAATTTTTAGGTATATAATATAGGGCAAATCACTATATTAAGCTAAGGAGAGCAAAAAATTACACAAATTCGCCAAACCAAAAATTATTTCATGAATCAACCGATACACATTTCTATATAGTTCGAATTAAGTTGTTTCGAACTTGATTTACATGTAATTCGAATCAACTTGATTCGAATTATACACAAACGCACACACCCACTAATTCGAATCAACTTGATTCGAATTACACACATACAATAATTCGAATCAGGTTGATTCGAATTACACTCTGATTTATTAAAAAAATTAATAATTTATTAAAAAATTTATTAAAAAAAATAATAATTTAAAATTAAAAAAATATATTTTATTTCATGCATTAAAAAAAGCTAACAAAATATTTAATTACGAGATTTTTTTAAAATATTAATGAGTTATCAATTCGAATTCTATACAATACTCATTTGTCCATTTTTAACTGTTCATGAATATTTTTTAATAATTTTTTTTAAATTATATGGTGAGATATTACATTATTCAAATTACACATGAGGAAGTTCGAATCGCTCTGATTCGAATTATATGGCGAGCAATTCAAATTCTATACAATACTCTTCTGCCCATTCTTGATAGCTCATGAATATTTTTTAATAAATTTATTTTAACTATACCACAAAAAAATATTTTATTCTATGTAAAATAATTTTAAAAATGGCTTTAAAAATATTAGAAGTACTATAAAAATTTGTAATGTTCTAATGACTTAGGTAAATACATGCATGTACACAAATTTTAAATAAAATACTCTACATAGTCAATAATAATTTAGAAATTAAAAAAATATTTTATTCCATCCAAAATAATTAAAAAATATATTTTATTCTATACAAAATAATTTTAAAAAAATGGCTTAAAAGATGTTATGAGTACTATAAAGTTTATAATATTCTAGTGATTTAGGTAAATACATGATAAAAATATATTTTTTTTAATTTCTAAATTATTATAGACTATGTAGAGTATTTCTTTAATGTCCTAAGTCATTACAAATGTTTATAGTACTCCTAACATCTTTTAAGCCATTTTTAAATTATTTTGCATAGAATAAAATATTTTTTTGTGGTATAATTAAAATAAATTTATTAAAAAATATTCATGAGCTATCAAGAATGAGCAGAAGAATATTGTATATAATTCGAATTGCTCACCATATAATTCGAATCAGAGTGATTGAACTTCTCCATGCATAATTCGAATTATGTAATATCTCACCATATAATTTAAAAAATTTTATTAAAAAATATTCATGAACTATTAAAAATGGACAAAAGAATATTGTATGGAATTCGAATTGATAGCTCATTAATATTTTAAAGAAATCTCGCAATTAAATATTTTGTTAGCTTTTTTTAATGCATGAAATAAAATATATTTTTTTTTAATTTTAAATTATTATTTTTTTAATAATTTTTAATAAATTATTAATTTTTTTAATAAATCAGGGTGTAATTCGAATCAACCTGATTCGAATTATTGTATGTGTGTAATTCGAATTAAGTTGATTCGAATTAGTGGGTGTGTGTGTTTGTGTGTAATTCGAATCAGGTTGATTCGAATTACATGCAAATAAAGTTCGAAACAACCTAATTCGAATTATATAAAAATATGCATCGGTTGATTCATGAAATAATTTTTGGTTTGACGGATTTGTGTAATTTTTTGCTCTCCTTGACTTAATATAGTGATTTGTCCTATAATATAATCTAAATAGCTCAATTATTAATAATAAGAACAATTCACTGAAAATGTCCTTTTATAAAAATATTTTTTAATAATTAAACTTTAATAATATAATCAATTAAATTATTTTTTTATCAAAAAAATAATAAATAAAATTTTAAATTAATTTAAATTAATATTACTTTTTATAAAAAATAATTATAATATTTTATTATAAAAAATAATTAAAATATTTTTATTATATATATTAATTTTAAAAATTTTAAATTTTAAATTTTTATTTTTTTATCGTAAAATTATGATTTAAAATTTTTAAAATTAATATATATAATAAAAATATTTTAATTTTTTTATAATAAAAATATTATAATTATTTTTTATAAAAAAATAATATTAATTTAAACTAATTCAAGAATTCATTATTTTCTCTCCGATAACAAAAAGTTAAAAGAAACCAAAACCTCACCAATAAAAATAGAAAATTACCAAGCACCAACTCATCTCCGTGAAGGGGATTGGGATTTGGGAACTCAACTTCACCCTCTTCCCTCTCTTCTCTATTCGATCCCCATTTTTTCACCCATCTCCCACTTCCAAGTTCCAACAATCACATGCAGGCACAACAAGGATGGGCAATTTTGACATTTCACTCCATTTACAAGTGTTTTGAGTCTTCAGAAAGTTTCATCCAACCCTGCCTCCATTACTCTGTTTCTTCTTTCCCTATGAGAAACTCCAATCTTTTTCCTCACCTACCCATAAACCAAAATGGCACCTTTCGTTATTCTTCTTCTGCTATTCTCCTCTCTGATTCATGGGCATGCTCAAATTGAACCAAAAAACGAAGCTTTCATATCCCTTCTGGTGACCCAAAACGGCCTTGATTTCGTGAAGGGATTGCTGGTGAAAAAGGCGATTTCTTCAATAATCTCACTCCGGTTGCGGGATATTGAGAAAGGAGCAAATTTTCCAGTTGTTGGTAATGTGTATATGTCACTTTCCAACATCACAATATACGAAATCGATGTTGCTTCATCAATTGTGAAGCCAGGGGAAGCAGGGGTTTCAATTGTGGCTTCTGGGGTTACTTGTAATTTGAGCATGAATTGGTATTACTCTTACAGCACTTGGCTTGTTCCTGTGAGGATTTCTGATAGAGGTAGAGCAGAAGTTCAGGTATTGAAGCGATTCTTTGTTTTTAGTTCATATAATGGTGTTTTGAGATTTTTGAACTTAGAACCTGTTTTTTGTATGATAACTGTTAAGTAGCAATGTATGCTGTTAATAGAAATTGATTCTGTATTTCATATAATGGTGATTTGAATGTTTAAAACCTGTTTTTTTGTATGCTCACTGTTAAGCACTTTTGTGTTGTTAATTGGAGCATTTCCTTTTATGGACAAGAGTTAGATTGTTTAGTTAACTTTGTTATTTTCTTTGAAATTGGAAGAGTTGTTGCTGCAAATTGGATGCCTTTGTAGCTTTCCTTTTTTAGTTTGCTTTGTGATGTAAAGAATGCTGTGTTCTTTTCTGTTGTGATACCTGGTATTGTCGTTTTACAATTTTTTGGTAAGTAGATTCCTTGCATTAGTAAATTATTCAAAGAAAAGATATTTAGGTATAAATGGGCTTAACATACATATACAATCTATGATACGGCACTATGATGTCATTTGATTCATGTAGCCCACCTTAATTAGTGGGATAAGACTTGGTTATTGTAATTGACTAGATGTTTGCAGTAAACCACCCTATATCAGTGACTATTGTCATGTATCATAAGCTCCATATGATCCCTATTTTTTATTTCTTACTAGTATGTGTATTTATCTCTCAGTTTTCTTCTTTGCAAGTCACAACTACTATAGAAAAGGGAATTTAATCAATTCTATTGCTTGAAAAGGTTGAAGGCATGCAAGTTGGCCTTACGCTTGGTTTGGAGAATCAAGAAGGATCTTTGAAGCTGAAACTTGAGGACTGTGGTTCTTATGTTAAAGATATTTCAATAAAATTGGATGGAGGTGCATCCTGGCTTTATCAAGGGTATTGAACTATCCGTATTTGACTATCTCAGGGTTCATATTTCCTCCTTCCTTGTTGCTGGGTGTTGTGTTTCTTTGCTTTATAGAACTTGTGTTAGAAGCCAATAAAGCTTCTTCCTTTTTTCAGTGTAGTTGGTCTTGTCTATGCATACCTTATGATTGTAATTTTCCCGTTTTACTAACAGGATAGTTGATGCTTTTGAAGAGGAAATCGGGTCAGCAGTAGAAAATGCAATTACGAAGAAACTTAAAGAAGGGATTTCACAACTGGACTTGTATTTGGGAAGTCTTCCAAAGGAGGTTCCAGTTGATGATCATGCATCTTTGAATGTAACTTTTGTTAATAATGTCTTATTAAGCAATTCATCCATCGGATTTGAAACTAATGGGTTATTCATAGAAAGAAATAATTCTGTCCATATTCCTAAGTTATGCCATAAGAAATCAGAATTCCCAGTTTCCTGTGCATATTCTTCAAAAATGCTAGGCATAAACATGGATGAGGCTGTCTTTAACTCCGCATCAGGATTGTATTATGATGTAAGTATGGATGTTTTAGCTCGTCTTTAATCATAGATTTATTAAATACTACTTTTGCATTTGGGTTAATGTCAATTGAGAAATTGTTTTCGGGTTCAGGCAAAATTTATGCACTGGATAGTGGACAAGATACCAGATCAATCTCTATTGAACACTGCAGGATGGAGATTTATTGTTCCCCAACTATACAGGAAATACCCAAATCATGACATGAACTTGAATATATCTTTATCTTCTCCTCCGGTTGTGGAGATATCAAAGCAGAAAGCAGGTGCCAACGTGTTTGCAGACCTAACAATTGATGTTTTGGAAGAACATGAAGTAATACCAGTGGCATGCATCTCATTGGTATAATCTTCAATGTTCAATTTGCTATATTTATTGGGTCTATCTGTTGTTATGGGTTTGGGAATTAGTACTACAGAGAAATTGGGCGTTGCACCTAATTGCAGAAGTTGGTAGTAGAATCTCACCATATATGGTTTCAGATCATATATAGAGAGTTCCAATTAGGAGAGTAGAATAGATGAAGTGTAGTCTATAGCTAGAGGTCAAGGAGTTCTCACCTTTTAGGACCTGTTTGGTTTTGTTTTATTTCCTATTTTTATTTTTTGTGTTTTCTGCTTTCAAGTTTTTGTGAAAAAAGAATGTGAAAACAAGAAATACAGCCGAAAACCAAACAGGTCATTATAATGTTCAATAGTCTCATTAGCCACTAGGTCAGGCTTGTACTTATTGTGCCACTAATTATTATAGGATAAATATTGGGCTTTGCATCACATAACACACAATGTCATCAGAATATAGATAATTCGGAATCTAACTTGTAATGTATATACAGCTTAGCACCTTGCTATGAATTGTCCTTTCTTGTTTGTGGTTGTAATTTTGATCCTTTATTGCTCCATCTCATCGCGTTTGCACAGGTGATTAGAGCCTCAGGCTTGGTAAAAGTCAACGGAAACAACCTCATAGGTGCCGTGAAATTGGATGACTTTTCAATGTCATTGAAATGGAGCACCATTGGCAATCTGAGGATGTACCTTGTTCAGGTGCTTTTGTATTCTGTTTTCTACAAGTGCATAACAATTCAAAATCTCATTTTTATTGATTCAAGTTTATGTTATCCTTTTTTTTCCCAATGCAGCCAGTTGTGTGGACTCTCATTGAAACTGTGTTCTTGCCATATGCAAATTTACATCTCAGCAAAGGGTTCCCTTTACCCATCATTCATGGCTTCACCTTACAAGAAGCAGAGATAATATTGTCAGATTCAAGAATCACGGTTTGCAGCGACGTGTCGTTTTCCGATTCGAACAAGCTTCTCTTCAAATTCATTCACTAGAGATAGTGTTTGTTGATGCATGTAAATAGCTCGGTTTAGAAATCTGAATTGTTATCTGCTTGTACAATTTTCATTCATTTGTTAGGATAGTCAACAGTGCAACTCTCAATAGAAAAAGAAAAGGGGAAAAATTAAACATTGATACATATGTACTTACACCATAAATTTTTATGTACAATGAAGGTTATATTCGTGATGTACATTGTTTTCCATACATATATTTCATATGTCATGAGTCAATAAAGAAGTTATTATATATTTGGATATAAATATACATATTATTTATTTATTTTTAATGTGTATTTTGTATTTTACCATGTATTTAATATAAGCAGTTGATTTGATAAATAATTTTCAGTGTACACGTAATATGATTAATTATGTAATTGCCTAAAATCTGAATATTTTGAGACATCAAGATTTAGTTGTTATTTTTTTTTACTGTAGATTAAATTCACAAAAGACTGATTTTAAGAGTCATTTTTAGTCACAAATGAAAATGATGTGATAATAATTTTATAAATAAAGTTAAAATAAACCAAATCACATCATAACAACTCACATGCTACAAATTAAATTAAATTCAAGTAACAAATAAAATAAACAAACTATTAAAAACGTTGAATTAAATTCAAGTAACAACTAAAATAACTAAGGATGACAATTAGAAGCACAAACCATTAAAACCGTTGAATTAAATTCAAGTAACAACTAAAATAACTAAGGACGACAATTAGAAGCGTAAATTCGTGGTTCTATCTACATAGTTAAAATTCTCCTAATTGATCACATAAAAATTGAATTAAATTCAAGTAACAACTAAAATAACTAAACTATTAAAATAACTAAACTAAAATAACTAAATTCAAGTTGATCACATAGTCGGACGAGGATGACAATGACAATGTCGGAGAAGGATCACTTGGGAATTGAAGGCCTTCATAGTGATCCAGGATCTCTTCCTCAAAAAAAATAGGGACGATATAATTAACAATTTCACTGTAGGAAATGGTGCAGAAACCTTCATCCCCCACCTTGTGCCGAAACTATTCTAAAATATCTAATTCCCATTAGCATCATATCCAATTAATGTTATGGCATGAGGACCATCACGTACATACGGTATTTCTACCCTTCGCGCATAGAAGTCCACGTTTATCCAAATAGCCGCAAACACTGCTCCACATTCCCGGATGTATTATTTGACTTCTTCAATTCCTTCATCAGTGACACCGGGTAAATCACGGACAGCTTGGATTTTAAACCGTTTGGACCACAGTCTCCTATGGACTCATCGTCCATCTTGAGTCAACTTTCTAGCTTTAACGCCTTCTCGCATCACGTACCTAGCCACAAAGTGAATCTTATAGGTTTTAACCCCATTCCTGATATTAAATCTTGAACATTAAGTTCAAGGAGATCTCTGTCTTCATCATTTGAGGCTTCCAGCCTAATTTTGCTCTCGCAGGATATTCTAAAGGCATAGGCAGTGCAAGTCTCTGTTTCAAAATAAATTAGAATAATAAGATTTTAATTAAAAAAATTATGAAATAATTAATAAAAAAATAAATAATTAAAGTTATCTTTCTTCCCTTGATTCTCTACATTAGGAAGGATCTTTACTCCTCTAGCACCATTCGTTCTTTTCTTCCAATGAAACATTCTTCCAAAGGTTGAGCCAATGCAACCATATCTTTGTAGAAGAATAGGAGAATGAAGAGAAAAAGAAATGTACAAATGAAGAGGAGACTCTGCAGCCGTGTCTTGTAGAAAATGAAATGTGAGAACACTTCATGTATTATGCACTCTGCTAATGGGGAGGGAGAGAATGCTTTATGTACTATGCACTTTACTAATGGGGAGGGAGGAAAGTGGTTACGACACATCTTTTTTTCATTTCATTTCCATCCTCGTTATTTTCTCATATCTCAATTAGCTTTAACTTAAAATTTTATTTGTACAAGAAATTTATATACTAGCAACTTTTTAATTCAAATATTAATTTTATCGATGAAAATAGTGTGTATGTGTTTCAAAAACATTAAAATAACGTAGATGTAGTGAAACAAATTAAATAAATCGTATCTCAAATAGATAGATGGAAATGAAATTGAGTTCTCCTAATTAACCACATAAAAGTTGAATTAATTTAAAGTAACAACTAAAATAATTTAACTATTAGAAGGGTACGCGCGGTTCTGTCTACATAGTCAGAGTTCTCCTAATCATCTGAATTCACCGACAAAGATCATGATGACGATGTCGTAGTCGGAGGTGGAGAAGGATCACTTGGTAATTGAAGGCCTAGGGAATGGTGTAGAAAGCTTCATCCCCCACCTTGTGCCGAAGTTATTTTGAACTATCCAATTCCCATTAGCATCATATCCAATTAATGGTATGGCATGAGGACCATCAGGTCGAATGCATTTGTCACATACTGTTACTTAGATTATTTCTTTATCAATAATAGGCTTATCATTGTAATTTTTTTTAGTGAGAGTACATAAAGAGTACATAGTATATTAAGGTGTAATAATTCAACAAATATTTTTTAAGGATAATTTTTTATTCTCTTCAACAATGAAAAAAACTTATTTCTCTCCCTCTCTTAATTCCTTTTAATTCATTAAACCATCAACATCACAGCTTGAACAGCTTTGTTACCTAGATTATTTCTTTATCAATAATAGACTTACTATTGTAATTATTTTTTTAATAAAAGTACATAAAGAGTACATAGTATATAAGGTGTAATAATGCTAACATGTTATCGATGAAAATAGTCTGTATATGTTTCAAAAACATTAAAATAACGTAAATGTAGTGAAATAAATTAAATAAATAGTATCTCGTATAAATAGATGGAAAAGGAATTGGGTTCTCCTAATTGACCAAATAAAAGTTGAATTAAATTCAAGTAATAACTAACATAACTAAACTATTAGAATGATACGCGCAATTCTGTCTAAATAGTCAGAATTCTCCTAATCATCTGAGCTCACCACGAAGATGACGATGACGATGTCATAATCGGAGGTGGAGAAGGATCACTTCGGAATTGAAAGCCTTCATAGTGATCCAGGATCTCTTCCTCAAGAAAAACAGGAACGATATAATTAACAATCTCACTATAAGGAATGGTGCAGAAACCTTCATCCCTCCACCTTGTGCGGAAGCTATTCTGAAATATCCAATTCCCATTAGCATCATATCCAATTAATGCTATGGCATGAGGACCATCAGGTCGAATTCTTTTGTCACAAGAGGATTTTTTTGTTACCTATATTATTTCTTTATCAATAATAGGCTTACTATTGCAATTATTTTATAATGAGAGTACATAAAGAATACATAGTATATAAGGTGTAATAATTCAATAAATATTTGTCTAGTCTCATTCATTTTATGCCCAATTCTTTTCAAGGATCAACTTACTAATTTTCTTATCAAAATTCTGCCACCGGATCCTTTTCTTGTAAATATTTCTAAGCTAGGATTGTTAGATTTACACAATTCTAACTTGTGGGAGGGTATTCCCTAGAAAATTTCTCTGTCAATAACAGGCTTACGATTGTAATTATTTTTTAGTGAGAATACATAAAGAGTACATAGTTAACACGTACATACGACATTTTCACCCTTCGCGAATAGAAGTCCCCGTTTATGAAGAGGAGACTCTGCAACCGTATTTTATAGAAAATGAAATGTGGGAATGCTTCATGTACTATGCACTCTGCCAATGGAGAGCGTGAGAAGTGGTTACGACACATCTTTTTTTCCATTTCATTTCCACCCTTATTATTTTTTCATATCTCAATTAGCTTTAACTTAGAATTTTATTTGTACAAGAAATTTATATACTAGCTACTTTTTAATTCAAATATTAATTTTATCGATGAAAATAGTGTGCAATTGTGCATATGTTTCAAAAACATTAAAATAACGTAGATGTAGTGAAACAGATTAAATAAATTGTATCTCGTATAGATAGATGGGAAGGAAATTAGGTTCTCCTAATCGACCACATAAAAGTTGATAAAAAAATAATTTAGGTAACATGTTGAATTATTACACCTTATATACTATTTTCTCTTTATGTACTCTCACTAAAAAAATAATTACAACGGTAAGTCTATTATTGATAAAAAAATAAACTAGGTAACAAAGCTGTTCAAGTTGAGATGTTGATGGTTTGATGAACTAAAATGAAATGAATTATTACACCTTATATACTATGTAGTATTTATTCTTTATGTACTCTCACTAAAAAAAATTACAATGATAAGCCTATTACTAATAAAGAAATAATCTAAGTAATAGTACGTGATAAAAGCATTCGACCTGATGGTCCTCATGCCATAGCATTAATTGGATATGATGCTAATGGAAATTGGATATTTCAGAATAGCTTCAGCACAAGGTTGGGGAATGAAGGTTTCTGCACCATTCCCTACAGTTTAAATTGTTAATTATATCGTCCCTGTTTTTCTTGAGGAAGAGATTCTAGATCATTATGAAGGCCTTCAATTTCCAAGTGATTATTCTCCACTTCCGAATACGACATCGTCATCGTCATCCTCGTCAGTGAGCTCAGATGATTAGGAGAATTCTGGCTATGTAGACAAAACCGCGCATACCTTTCTAATAGTTTAGTTATTTTAGTTGCTACTTGAATTTAATTCAACTTTTATGTAGTCAATTAGGAGAACCCAATTTCCTTTTCATCTATCTATACCAAATACGATTTATTTAATTTGTTTAACTACATCTAGGTTATTTTAATGTTTTTGAAACTAGGGGTGCACAAGACCCGGTCCAGCCCGAAGATCTGGACCGGATCTGATGACTTCGGGGCTAATTTGGCCCGGCTTCGTTATGATCCGGTCAAACTCGAAGTTTCAATAGATGGCCCCGGTTATTTATTAAATCGAGTTCGCGCCAAGCCTCGGGTCACCCGGTCCCGGCCCGTTGGACCCGTGTAGTTGTTTGTTACTTAATATTTTGTTGTTATTGGTTGATATGACACTATAAATTATTATTATTATGTTAATCTTGTGTTAGTTGTTAACTTTGTTTTAATTGTCTTTTGAACTTTAAATGTTTAATGTGTAATTGATATAATTATTATTATGAAATTTTAAATTATTGTTGTTAAATTCTAAATTATTATTACGTGAATGTTACAATGTTATAGAATAATTATTTTTCAAAATTTAGAGGTTCAAAAGATGTAGAATCTAACTTTTTGTGATGTCGTGATAAAGTTGATCAAGACCCGGACTTTACTCGGTCTAAATCCGGCTTAAGTGTGGCCCGAAAGTAACATGATTTCATCGGGTCTCGGGTCGGATAAGGGTCTCATAAATAGACTCGATCATTATTTAGGATCGAATTCGGGTCACGACGAACCCGACTTCACCCGGCCCCATGTGCACCCCTATTTGAAACATATACACAAAATAATTTTTAGAAAAAAGTCTTTAATTTTGCTTTGCTCCACTTTTTGGCAAGATGTAACCCTTATATAATCATGACCTACTATCTTTTGCACCTTACCTAAATGCATACACTAGTTACTATAGGTTAATGATTCCCTTTTAGCAAATCTTTATTATTATAAGTTTTCTCTTTTATTTTGTCAACTTTTTTATAATTAGATGATAAATGTCTCCTGCTGAAAAACAAGTAACAACTGAACAAGCCATGAGGCGCAAAGTTGCCTTAAATACTATATAATAGTCCGCAAATTGACATGTATTTGCATTTTTTTTCCTTTTTTGTATTGATGGGCCATAATTTTCGTTTGCTGCGAAAGAAAACAGACCAAAATATGAATAATTTATTATAGAGTACGATAAAATCTTTGTTTTATTTCTACTTAAATTTTGTAATTACAAAATATGCAAAATAATGATGACAATGTTAATACAATAATACATTATTGTTCATATAAATAAATAAAAAATAAATTACACATAAAATAAAATAAAAAATTTCTAATCCTAAAAGTTCACCGTTTTTATATTAACATATTATCTCATAAATTCTTCGAATATAAAGAATTATAACAAAGCATGTAAGTAAATATAAAATTATTTTTGAATCAACATAATAAATCTCATATAATAAAAACTATAAATTTAATAGTGACTAATATTTTATTTTCTCACATTATGTTTTATAGAGTTATTTGTATATAAAAAAATGTATGTGTTTTTTTTTATACCCGCATACTTGTTTGTACACAAGCTAACACAATTTAATTTTAAAAAAGAAGCGAAATTATTTTTTTAGTTCTGAGGTTTGAACTAATATTTTTAAAATTAATGATATATTTTTTCTCTTTAACTCCTTTTACTTCCAATAGGAATAAGCCTCTAGTTGATTCTCCAAAAATACAAAATTATTTTACTTCTATCATTTAAGAAAAAAAAACAACTAAAAAATAAAATAAGTATATTTTTTAAAAAAGTACTTTTGTTCCAAAAGTACAAATAAATTATCCCATTCATTGAGTTTTAATTTGTTGTAAAATCAAATATAGTATTATTATTCATATAAAATGTCAAACAATGAAAAATAAGTAACAAGTTCTTAGTTAAGAGTTACTTCTTTTAAAATTTAGAAAATTTGAAGTTGATAATAATGTTGTCCATTTATTAGACACCCAAAAAAATGTTGTCCATTTATTAATTTTCAATCTAATTAATATTAAAATAATTTATAATATTGTATATTTATTTATTTATTTTAGAAAAACCATAGTCATGACTTCATCTTGTGTTTTATTCATATAAAACTTATGATGATTTTATCATTTGTTAAAATGGTTATTTAGAAATTTGTGTTTTATTCAATAAAGTGAGATGCGTAAAAGTCAAAATTTTGGAAATAAAATTTTTTATTCAATTATTTTTAACTATTATTTTATTAGTTCAAGATTAAATTGAATGGAAATAATTTTATTATGATAAAGACTGTATAAAATTATAAATAAATATACAAAAATATAGTTATATTCTAATATAAATTTTAAAAATACACAAATTAAAAATATAAAATTTACTAAAATTCATAATCTCTTGTAGTTACAACACGAGTCTAATACAACAAGTACTTCTTGATTAATACATTGTTCATACTACCATAACTAAAAACAAATCATAATTAAATCTAATTATAATAATCAATGGTAATTTTTTTACTGGATATTAATTTAAGAGATTGATACTTTATTATTTAAAAGATTAAATTGAATTAATTTTTAATTTTTGGTTCGACCGATTCAGCCTAACGTTTGTAACTATGATACCAACTTGTTTTTTTTTTTAGTTTTAAGTGAAAAGTTTTATTATTTATTATTTTATTAAAAAAATATTACAAATTTATTATATATGTATTATTTTTTGATTTTGCTACCATTCTAATTTCACAGGTTATATTAGCGTATTCTTTCCTTAATGTTACTAGTTACTACTAGCACAGTCCTAGGGAAAATGGCAAATAATTTTTAGAAAAAAATCCTAAAAAAATAACGGTTAGAATTCATGTGAAAAGGCAAACTCCGGTACGTTTGTTGTATTGCGTCACTTACTGATAAACTAGGACGAGCCACTCTCCTTGTTTCTCCTGCTAATGAGTGTACGTCCTGGATTGGTTTGAAATTAAAAGCATATTTTACTGGTTTAAATTTGTTTTTTTCCAAGCTCCTTGCCGCTGATAGGGTCGGAGGATGGAAGTTCGAACGGCGGAGGTGAACCTTGCAGATCTTCGATGGCCGCGGAAATTGATCTGCGAAGGGAGAAAGAAGACAGGACATAGCCGTTTCCAAGTCACAGCGACATGAAGAAGATGCTATTGTGAGAAACGGTATTGCCAAGAAGAACTTTGTAATTTGTATTAGCAGCTGCAATGGAGGTGGAATCGAAGGGGGAAACGGGTTGGGGAAGGGAAAGCTGATTGGATTGGGTCGGGTCTTTTTTGTGGGCCTAGACCTCTGAAAAAAAAATGTATTTTTTAAATTAATAATAAAATATTATATTTTTATGTTTTAATTAATAATCTTTATGGGCAATTTACCTAAATAAAATGGTTAAGAGAAAAATGAAAAATTTTACTCAAATGTAATTATTGCAATTCCTTTACTTTTTACACGTAAACCGTAATAAGTTATCACATTTTACTTTTTACACGTAAACCGTAGTAGGTAAACACGATTTATAAAGTGACTAAGAGTTTATGAAGAAATATGTAAATGTATAAAGTGACTAAGAGTTTATGAAGAAATATGTAAACGTAAAAACCTTTGTTACTTGCCACGGTTTACGAAAAGAAAAATTCTATATATATGCGTAGAGTAATATAAATACAAAATTCACTTATCACATTGATTAAACTTATTTATTTACGTAAAATTTGTTTATGAACTCAGCAAATTTGTTTACATTTTAATACGATTTAAATTGTATTAGTATATTTTTATAAATTTTAATCAATTTAATTTTATTTAAATAATTAAATTTTTAAATTATAAAATTTGTATTAATTTGTAATTTAAAATTTAAATAGATATAATTTAAATTAATGATTTATAAAATTATATATATTCGTATTATTGTACTCATAAGATTAATTATATTTATTCAATTTTAAAAAAATAACAGTCGTTAATTTTTTTTATTTAAATATATTCATATTATTTTTAAATTAAAAGAATATACTTATTTAAAATAATATGAGTACGTTTATTTAAATTTAAAAAATTTTAAAATAATAAGAGTATGCTTATTTAAAATATTAAAATTTAAAATTTTAAATAAACTTACTTATATTAATTTTTAATTTTATTTAAAATAATACAAATATGTTTATTTAAATTAAAAAATTAAAATAATAAGAGTACATTTATTTAAAAAATTTTAATTTTAAAATAATATAAGTGTATTTATTTGTTAGTTAAAAATTAACAATTATTTTTTTTAAATCGAATAAATATAATTAATCATATGAGTACAATAATACAAATACATACAATTTTATAAATCATTAATTTAAATTTTAAATTACAAATTAATACAAATTTTATAATTTAAAAATATAATTATTTAAATAAAATTAAATTGATTAAAAATAAAAATATACTAATACAATTTAAATCGTATTAAAATGTAAACAAGTTTGCTGAGTCCATAAACAAACTTTACATAAATTAAATAAGTTTAGTTAATGTGATAGGTGAATTTTGTATAAATTTTATGAAAACACAATAAAAAAATTAAATCCTAAAAAATAACATGATTATTTTTAGAATTAATTTTTTTATATTTTATAATAGAAATAAAAATTCTGATTAATATTGAGCTAGTCCAATATTCTAGATAATTTTATTTTTTTAGTTTAATTCGAATTGCATCCTTTATAATTCGAATTACTCTAGGTCAACCTGCATGCATAATTCGAATCTTTGAATTACGTACAATTTTGGCTGCATATTTCGAATTGATCAACTTCAAATTACTGTTGGTTTGTAATTCGAACCAGTTTGATTCGAATTACATAAAAACTCTCTTCCATGTTACATTTTTTGCTTTAGTTGAATCATGTAATTTCTCCTCCATCCTAGTTTAATAGTGTGATTTGCCCTTATTATTTAGAAAGCTCTCTTCCTCGCTTGTCATTGTAAAATACTTTTTTTCAACAACTTGAATCTCACTTTTAGAAGTTCATATACTATTATAATAAATATCTTGTATAGAATAAAATTTAATAATGTAGTGATAGTAAAAAAAAGTTATTATTTTTGCTAATGAGTTATAGTTTAAATGGCATAGTCTTCCCATACTCAATTAAAGGTTGCGAGTTCGAATTTCTTTATTTTTGGTAAAAAAAAAAGAGTTATTATTCTTTATGTAATATGGTTTAAATTTTTCTACATATATTTATATTATTTGTATTTTTTATTTAATTCAAATTTTTTTTAACATTTTTTGTTAAGATTAATTTTAACATTTATAATCATATAAAAATACTTTAATATTATTTATGATAATATTATTTTTTTCTAATTTTATTTAGTTATTTTTTTATTCTTTTTTAATTAATTTTTACCCTTATTATTATATAAAATTACTTTAATATATTTTAAATTCACATAACAAAATTGTTAGTAAAATTAACTTATATTATTTTATGTCATATTTTTTAATGATATAAAACATAAAAATATAATTTATTGTCACATAAATACTTAATAAAGTAAATTAATTAACAAAATATTTAAAAATATATAATTTTATATTTTATTAGATATAAAATTATAAAAAAATTATAAAAAATTATAAAAACTGAGATAATTCTTTTATTTGATAAGTATTTATTAATTTTTTAAATTAAAAAACTAATTATAATTATATTTATTATTAAATATATAGCATTATATTTGATTATATAATATTTTAATTTTCGGCCCCTCCATTTTTAGATTTCTGGATCCGTCTCTGCTTATATATATATATATATATATATATATATATATATATATATATATATATATATATAATTTTTCTCTTTAATTTTTCTCTTTATAAACCGTGGCAAGTAACAAAGATTTTTACATTTACATATCACTTTATAAACCGTAAAAAGTAACAAGATTTTATGATCAAAATTCTCTCTTCATAAATCATATACTTAATTACCACGGTTTATATTCATCTTGGTCATTTCATAGATCGTATTTACCTGCCATAATTTATGTGTAAAAAATAAAACATAATAATTTACCATAATTTACATAATAATAAATGAAGACACACAACTAAAAAAATTATAATTATTACATTTGAGTAAAATTTTCCCAACCATTTTATTTAGGGAAATTGCCATAAACTTTATCTTTCAAAAAATCAAAAACTTGAGCGAGTTACTGTATTAAACCTAAACCTTATCCTCCCTCCACCAGAAACCACCACTATCAACCTCTGCTTTTAACCCATTCTAAACCCCTTCTTCTTCTTCTTCTTCTTCTTCTTCTTCTTCTTCTTCTCAATTTCAGCACCCAATAATGCAAATCTCTTTAAGCAATTCACCTTTTAAAACCCCTCAACTCTTCCCATTCCACCACCCCATTTCAAAACCCCTCACAAACCAGGTTCCCATTCAAATTCAACGCACACATGCCACCGTTACCAGCGCCATAAAGGGTCCCACTTCCGGTTACTTATCCGAAATCAGCAAGGCCATTGATCACGAAGAGCAATACCGGTTAGCCCGGTCGCAGGTGAACCGGAAAGGTTTGGAATTGGAGGGTTATTCAATCGAGGGTATCTCAATTGGGGGCCAAGAGACATGCGTTATTGTTCCTGAATTCAAATGTGCATTTGATATTGGGAGGTGCCCAGTTAGGGCTATTCATCAGAACTTTGTTTTCATCACTCATGCTCACCTCGATCACATTGTAAGTTGAAATTCATTTTTACCCTTTTGTGTTGCTTTGTTATGTATGAGCTACTGTTGATGAATGATTAGGGTTCTATGTCTGAGAAAAACAATTATGTGGAAGATTTTAATTATATCAACTTTTAACTGGACAATGCCATTGTTGTTTAATCAAAGTAGATTGTTCTGATTGCATGTATGATAGAAAAGGCCGAATTTGCAATGGCTAAGGCTTGTTGTGCTTGCTGGAATAAAACAATATCGCAGTAACTTTACAGTAAAGCATTCAAAATCAATTGGAATTCTTAAAACTAGCTTTTTTTTAACTGAAATCTTACTATTTCTTATAAGTACATGGGTTTAGGCTCTCAAAGACTCAGTTTAGTTTTGCATATCATATCATGTCTCATTTGTTCTGCATGTGCTTCTGCATCCTAATTATTTTCTTGTGGATTTTTCACTTTCTCCGCCTTTTGTACATTGGATGCTGAGTGTAAACTTTTTATAAGCTTACATTGATTGTGAATGATGTAGGGAGGGTTGCCAATGTATATAGCCAGCCGTGGATTATATAATTTGAAGCCTGCTACTGTCTTTGTGCCTCCTTGCATCAAAGAGGATGTTGAAAAGCTGCTTGATATTCACAGGACCTTGGGCCAAGTTGAATTGAATGTTGAATTGGTTGCTTTGGATGTGGGTATGTTGCATTTTGTCTTCCTTTAATGACAGAAGTTATCCGAGGAAATGATATCGAGGTTTGATTTCAGGGGAGACGTTTGAGATCCGCAATAACCTTGTTGTCCGGCCATTCAAGACACATCATGTTATACCCAGCCAGGTAAGTTTATTCTATCATTTTGTTGCCCTTACAAGTTGATGTTAGCACACTCATGCAAAAGATTTTGAAACAAGAACTTGGACCAAAACTAAACAGGTTTTGACTTATGGTGTAATCTTTTGAATCTTATTATGTATTTTCCTGGTAAATCCATCCTTTTTTGTTTCGCCAGAACAATCTTCAAATTTATATTCTAATATTATTTTCGTGTGTTATATACATCTCTTTTTGTATGTTTTGATAATGATAACATTTTAACTGCCAAGCTTTTTCTTTCAGTGTTTTTTCAAGTTTATGTATTGTCTGTACTTTGAACTTTGCAAAAATGCTTTGGTCTCTTGGGATAAGAATGATGCTAACCTTGTATTCTTATGCAGGGTTATGTAGTCTACTCTATTAGGAAAAAGCTGAAGAAACAGTACATTCACCTGAAAGGGAAACAAATTGAGAAATTAAAGAAGTCTGGTGTTGAGGTTTGTGATGTTTGCTAAGTTGTGATTCTGATATAGAACTTCTTCGGTCTTTACTTTTAATGAACTCTCCTTTCTAGATTATAGACACCATATTAGCTCCTGAAGTAGCCTTTACCGGTGATACAACACCCGATTTTATGCTTGACCCGCATAATGCTGATGCATTGAGAGCAAAAGTTCTTATAACTGAGGTACTGTATAATCTTTTAATGAAATGCTTTGAAGAAAATGCTAGAGCATTTTCTTTCTTTGTGGCGTCTTCTGACTTCATATCTAATCTTCGTTTAGATGTCTTAAATATTCTTGTTTGATTGGTTTATTGTTTAAACTTTTTCTACAGGCAACTTTCCTCGATGAGTCCTACACCGTAGATCATGCTCGACAACATGGCCATACACATTTATTCGATGTAATGTGACATCTTTCATTATTTTATGGCTTCTTTATAGGTAGCTTGATGAAATCATGGTGCACAAGGTCTACTTTTGTAGCTTGGACTTTGTCTTTTCTCAAAAAGCTTTGTGGTTTATATTCAGCTTTTGCTGAATAGATTAAATGAGTATATTGCTGATTATCCTTTGATTCCATGCCATATTCAATGTTAAGAACCTAGAACCTCTATATCTGCTCTGATAAATCCATCCTGCTTGTTCATGTGATTAATTATTTCTCAAAATTGTGACTCGACTGAACTCAATGTGGATTAGATCTTGATTTGAAGTAAACTTGTCTTATCTTTGTAGATCATGGAAAATTCTCAGTGGATTCGAAACAAAGCTGTTGTATTGACTCATTTTTCATCAAGATATAGTATAGAGGTAATGTTCCAGTGTTCCTCTTATTGTTGTTCAGTGGACTTGCATCATGATTTGTAACTTGTTCAAGGGGCTTATCATTTTGTACCACCTCATTAAGGTTTCATTTAGGGTCCTGTTCTGAGATAGAAATGACAAAGATTGTGGGGGTTAATAGAGATGAGTCTTGTGCTTGCTTTCTTTTTCGAAAATATAAAAATTGGTTAAAAAATATCCCCTAGACATGTTTCTTATGCCTCTCAATTCTGAATATAGATAAATTATCTTAAAATATAGTCGTAAAATAGGGATAATTTTGGAGTATGTTTAGTTTTTGTTTTAATTTTCTGTTTTCAGGATTTTGTGAAAGAAAAAGAAAAAACAATGAAAACAATAAAATTCTGTTTTCTGTTTTCACTTCCTATTTTTTTTTTCCTTTACAAAATCCTAAAAACAGAAAATATTGAAAATGAAAACAGAAAACAAAAGTGCAAATCTACACACCCACCACTCTATTCTCTAATATATTATTGTTTTCGTTGTATCTGTTGTTACCGTCTCAGAACAGTAACCAAACACTATCCTAATATCCATATTATATATGCATGTTTCAAAACCTAAGTGCATTTTATAAATTCAGTATATAAATAGCCTTCTATTTTTTTTTAAAAAAAAAATATTTATTTAAGTGTGATCCTCAGGATATTCGTCAGGCTGCATCAAAATTGCAGTCCAAGGTATCAGCAAAAGTGGTTCCTCTGACTGAAGGTTTCAAATCAGCATATCAATGAGTGCCGTGAAAATGAAGAAAACAAAGATAGTTTCATTGTCTGTGTTGTATGTTTCATAGTTTCTTGTAAAGTAGAGAGTTTTTTTTTTTTTAATTATTTTTGAAATACAGCAGCACTGATTAGTTGTTAGTTGTTACCCTATAAATGTGTTGTAGGAACCAACAACCAAGTAATGATTCTATATATGCTAAAAAAAAAAACATTGATTCATGGCTTAATGCAAATGTTCTTGGTCCATTAAGTTATGTTTGGGTGGCATCAAATGTTTACTTTTTAGATTATTTTCTGTTTAAATGAGTTGGCTATGAAGTATGAACACCTTTATCCAATTATGATAATTTTTATATTCAAGATTTTAGTTTATTGTCACACTATTTAGTCTATTGTTAGTTTGTTACACCATATTTAATAATATATTTGTTCCAAGATATCCTTGAATCTGAGGCTTAATAACCTCTATTACATGATTTTAGCATTTGCAACTTTCTCTCCAAGTACTTGGGATTGCTTCTCATGCTCTTTCTAGAAGAGTGCATTGGTACCAACTCTATTAATTAATGTTGTTATATTATATCTTAATACACATAATTCGCTATAGTTTTCTAATGAATATTATGTAAACATGATAAGGAAATCATAATAAAATAAGTTTTTTTTATAATAAATTTGAATTAAACAAGAAAATTTAAAACGATGTGGTGGTAATAGCTTTTTTTTAAATTAATTTGGGATTGAGTGATCAATTTATTTAAGTAAATATTGAGATTTGACTTTTATGTTGGTACAGGAACCCAAATAAAAAAAAATATAAGAATTCAATTAAAAATAAAATTTAATGCAAGACTTAATTAAAAAAAAAAAGTATAAAAATTTAATTGAAAAATTTGTAAAATTATAAAAACTAATAAAATAATTAAATTTTTATTAAACAGCAATAAATTTTTAATTAAAAATTAAATTTTAGACAAATTAATCTTTGAAATAGAATTAAGGGATATTTCTTTCTAAGTATTAAAGAACGTGGGATGAGCAGGGCGAAGCGTAGTCTAAGGAAAAGGGGCGGTGACCCCCCCCCCCCCCCCAAACATGAGTTTTCAAATGATTTTTTAGTATAAGATTTTTTAGTTTCAAAGTTGGCCCCCTCTAACTCACTCGAGTAAGAGCTTTCTTTTTCTATCTCTTAACATTCAACAAAATGGAATAAAATAATGAACAAAAGTTATATTCTTTCCTTCTCTCACATAAATAATAAATTTTATATTTATATATGTTACTGATTTTTACTCCCTTTCCTTTTTAGCTTTCATTGGACAAAACAAGTAAGAAAGAAATATTATTTTATTTGAGTTCTGTGAAACATTTATTTCTGTCAATTAAATATAATAAAATTAGTTTAAATCTAGCAAGGTACATGTAAATTTCACAATTTTTTTTTTGCAATATTTTTTGAAAAAATATAGGTAGATAATAAGAATACTAAATAATATGAATAATGAATATGTCGAATATTCAATTCAATAGATATGTAGATGATTATATTTATTATTTTTAATTGGATAATTAGTTTTTTTTATTCGATTTACTTATGCACAGTTAACAAGAATTGGATGTTCAATTTACTATAGTTATCCTAATATTAAAATTTAGGAAGTAATTTAAGAATGGAGTTTTTTTTTATCTTATTGGTTCAATTCTAGAGCCCATTGTTTATAAAAATTATTGTCTACCTAACAAAACCATTTTTTTCTTTATAGTTCTTCTTTTATTGTCATTGTTGTTGCAGTTTTTTTTTATTTCTTCTCATCTTCCTTCTCTTTCTAGTATTATTGCAATATATTTTATATTTTATTTTTTTCTTATTATTATTCTTTTTAAGAAGATAAAAATAAAAAAAAAATTATAAGAGAGTGAAATAAAAAAAGAAAAAAAAAGAAAAGAAGAAGATAACGATTGAAAAAGAAGAAGAAAAAGTGGAGAGTTTTGAATTTTATAAAATTTAACAAAATAATAATATCAAAACTTTTATAAGTTTGACACATAAATTTTTTTAATTTTGACATTAAAATTTCTTAATGATAATTATATTTTCTTAACTAATTAAAAGTTATTAAAAATAAAAATAATACCAAAATTTCTTTCGACATATCTTCTTCTTCTATTTCTTTATCTTCATATTTGTCTTTTTTTTCATATTTTAGCTTATTTTTGTTTTTCCCAACATGTTTTTTTTCATGTTTTCTTATTGCTACAAAATTTTTTCTGTATCTTCTTATGTTTTATTTTAAAAATAAAAAATTTTATCTAAACAAATTTATTTTAAAGTTGAATTATTTATTCTTAAGTTCTAAACAATAAATTATTTTATAATGTGACATGAAAATAAATTCAAATTTTGTGTTTGTTGTGATCAAATTTTTGTATTTTATATAATAAATTTTAATGTCATTTTTTAATGTTTGTATTTTATGTAAAAAAAATGTTGATATTATTTTTCTTTTTTTATTATTTTTTATGTTCTGTTTTTTTATTTGTTTTGTATATAAAATTTTTAAAAATACAAAAAAAAATAAACAAACAAATAAGATAAATAAAAACATAAAAAATATATAAGAAAAAAAATAATACCGATGATAATGATAATAATAATAAAAGAGGAGAAAAAAATAAAAAAAAGAAAAAAAATCAAAACGAAAACAATAAAATTCATATATATATATATATATATATATATATATATATATATATATATATATATATATATATATATATATATATTGTAGGACTTAATTACATAAAAAATTTGATTATCTAAAATTACTGATTTTATTTTTACTTCCTTTGATAGAAATAAATACTCTCCCTTTTTTCATGTACAGTTAGTTATCGATTTCCTTCTTTTATTTATTATGTTATAATGTGCAGAAGATAAACAACTTAATAATGACCAACAGTTTGTGCTTAAATAAAGCAGTCAAAATGAAAAGATTAGTTAAGGAGAAATCACACAAACAAACTATTAGAATTTTTAATTTATGTGAATGTCCTAAAAGAAGAAATGTTATATCCATGTTTTGATTGGAATTTATATATAATCGAATTTATTGAATTTGAATTAGTCATTTTAATGTTAAATTGAATCAATAAAATTCGAAGTAGTAAGTTTAAATGTAAAACGAATTTAATAGTATCAATTTATTATGATTTGAAATTCGAATTGAGCTACCCATAGTAATATCAAAATAACAAACTTTGATTTAAGCCTATGATTTAGATCCCTGATAAATCGAATGGAATGAATTCAATTTATAAGCTCCTAATAAATTAAATGAACTGAATTTGATTTATATATAACGTGCACTAGTAATAAATCAAATCCACTATATTCGAGTTAGCATTTATATCCTTATATATATAATTTGAATTCACTTGTTTCGAATTATATTTCACCCAACTCTCACCTTTCAAAATGCATCATCCAAAGAGAAGTGAGAAAAAAAAATCACAAGATTCAAACTGCAAAAATGGAAGACTATCTGTGTTCATAGTACTGGTAGCATTCATACAAAAATTAGTGAATAAAATTTATTTTCTTTAAAAAATAAATAAGTATTTGTGATATTAAATCATTTATAATTTGATTATATGTGTTATCAGAATTTTTAAACTACAAATGGTAATTAGAATAGTGATTTAATAGTTTGTTAGAATTTTAAAACTACAAATGCAAGTTCGAGTGATAAATAACTGTTAATTAGAATAGTGATTAGAAATTCTATTAGAATTGTAAGTTTTAAATGTTAGAAGTTGTCTTGGAGTTTAATTTAATTTAATTTAATTTAATTTAATTTAATTTAAGTTTCAAATATTATATTAACTAAGCAAAAGAAGTTTAGCAAGGATTTAATTTAATTTAATTTAATTTAAACTTAATTTAATTCTTAAATGTTAGATTAACGATGCACTAGAAGTTTATTTACAGTTTAATTTAATTTAGTTTAATTTTTAATTTATGACTTAAATATTAAATTAACTATATTTTGTTAGAATTTAATTTAGTTTAATTTAATTTAATTTAGTTTAATTTAATTTAATTTAATTTAATTCTTAAATGTTAGATTATCTATGTTCAGATTTATAATATCTTTTACATTAAAGTTTATTTTTATTAGAATTCTCCGTTTAAGTGATTTTTTGTTTAGCTTGGATATGATTTTCTTGAATTTGTTAGGGATGAGTATTATAAGACTTTTGTTGGGATTTAGTGTATTTTGTCAAAAAGAGCCTGCATTACTTAATGGTCGTTGAGTGAATTGTTTTGTTAATTGTTATGGTTCTTAGAAAAAAAATTTTATCGTTATGCAGCCCAGCGATGCATCACCAGCATGAGGAGGCAACATGGTATGCTCCTTGACGACAGGATTATACCGTATCTGCAGATGGCCGGCTTAACCCATCTCACGAGGTTCAACGGCCACTGGTTTAGGTTGAATGAGCTGCTGGTCAATGCATTTGTCGAACGATGGCGTCTCGAGACGCATACCTTTCATATGTCACGATTACACTATAGAATGTTGCGTACCAGTTATACCTCCTGATCGACGGATAGTACATCAGTGAATGTCTGACGGACTTCGAGGTGCATTGAGGGCAGCTGACCTGCATGAGCTTGGTTCGAGGAGTTATTGGAGGTGTTGCCTTCGGCAGATTGCATCGACAAGTTCATGTGAAGTGCACTTGGATGCAAAAGACATTCAGTGACCTTCCTCAAGGCGCAGACGAGGAGACAGTTAGGAGGTACGCGATGGCATATATCATGATGTTATCGACGCAACTCTTCCGTGACAAGTCTGGTAGACGTATACATATTCGATAGCTACCGTACATAGCAAGATTAGAGGACATGACAGATATAGTTGGGGATCCATTGCTCTCTCGTGGTTATACCGGTGCTTGTGCAGTGTGACCAACAGGAACGTCGTTAAGTTGGTCGGTCCATTGCAACTCCTCCAGTCATAGATCTTCTAGCGGTTCTCGAGTTTCAGGCCCGATGAGTTTGACGCCACATTAAGAAGTTATCTGTCGAAGTAGTCTCGGTCATATTAAACTCCGAATTATTTCTATCATATAAGATCACTGTGAAACACCTTGATGCTTTTAGATTTGCCTCTATTGCTTTCACCAGTGACTAAATAAATTGCTACCTATCCCTAACTGTGCTTCAACCTCTCTTTCCTTGCGAACAAAGAGCTCCGCCAATCTCCCATAAGTGAACTTCACCAAGAAACAAACTAGAAGGTTCCTGACATCCTTGAGTACCGAAAATAACACACTCGGATATATTTGTAGTCATATGGCCGAATCTATTACCATCGTTCCGATGCTAAGTCCACTTATCATACTCCATCCTATTGGTCCAATCACACATTGCCGGGTCTTTATTCCAGAGGATGTCAAATCAATAATCAAAGTCCACCTCAGTCTTCGCGTAAGCATCATTGACTAGAAATCTCCTTGCATCTTTTCTCTTGAATCTCAGTGCAAAATTTGCTGCAACGTGCCTAATACAGAATGCACAATAAATAGCAAGCGGAACCCATCCACCATCAGGAACCTCCAAGGTAGCCTTGATTTTATTGTGCCTATCTGATATCACGAGAATGTCTGGTTGAGGAGTCATGTGCTGTCGTAGGTGAGACAAGAAAAACGACCATGACTCCCCATTTTCACCCTCTACTAAGGTAAAAGCAATAAGAACGATATTAGAATTTCTATTTTGAGTAATCGCAACCAGCAAAGTTTTTTCATATTTTCCATATAAGTAGATCTCATCAATACCCACCAATAGCTTACAATACTTGAATGCCTCAATGCACGGTGGGAACAACCAAAAAAGTCGGTGGAAAAACGATGATGACTCGTCAACCTGGCCTCCAACTTAGGGATGTCAACGGGGCAGGGGATGCCTTCGTGCTCCCTATCCCCACCCCCAGATTTACTCCTCGTTCCCGTCCCTATTTTCCATCATGGAAAAATATTGCTCCCCATCCCCATTTTCCACAGGGCCCCATTCTCCGCGGGACCCCATTCCCTATCTCTCTAATAGTTTTGACTAATTATTAATTTTCATGGAAATAGATCCGAAAGTATTCATCCTATACAAAACAAGATTTTATACAAAAAATCTAAATGACAAGATGGTGACTTCTTTCAAAATGATGTAGTGGAGGATGTCACGGCGAGCTAGAGCACTGAGCAGTAAACAAGGTGGGAGACATGGCAGTAGAGAGGAGAATGGACACGATAAGAAAGTTGTGGAAAGGAACGCCACAAATATAGAGAATGATGCGATGAGGGTGATAGAACAATGAGGGGTGATAATGCGGTGAGACGGGGGAGTGGCGAGGGGGTGGCTGCAAAGAGGTTGAATGGAGTATGGACGACGTTAGAGATCTATGAATTGAAGAAGGGTTATGCAAATGAGGATTAGGGAAAAAATTCTCCACAGTCGGATTTTCATTCGGGGCAACCTCCACAGGGATCCCCACGTCTCGGGGAGTTTTGCCATCCCTAGTCCAACTCGCACAGGACTGGTCTTCAGTACTGCAATACTACCTGACATCGTTATCTGCACACCTAGTACCCATCTTGGTAGCTCATTATAAGCCTCCTCCTAATCTCCATATATCTGCGCACTGCCCTTCTGCTTAGCCAACCAAACTCTCCTGTACGTAGGTTTAAACCTAAAATGTGCCTCCATCGGATTTTGCAGTACCTTGATGGACATAGTCACATCAGCTCTGATCATATGAAGAATGAAAGCAAATATCACATGATAATCAAGCTTCTTGTGATCATTGGAGATCGACGTGGCCAGACATGTATGAGGTATGTTATACAATCTGACCTCCCAAATATCCTTCCGTTACCGAAGAGTGATCCGAATCAACCATGTGCAACTATTTTCAAACTCCTTACATTTTCTGTAATACTTGGCATGGCCCAATTCAAACACTTTATACTTAACTCCACGGCGGATGCTATAAGTCTTCACACATAAGACAACTTCTTCTTTCTTCCGAAATGGCTGACCGACTTGGAACTCAGCTAGACTTGCGATGTCCTATAAATCTCTGGCTCCGAAACTGAATTCTACATCCAGAAACCCCTGCTGTCTCATAGCATCTAAGTCTATAGTCGAAAAGTTCGGCAGGTATTGCTGAGTTTCTGAGCTTGATGCTCTACCAGTCCTAACAAAAATACTCCTCTCTATATCATCATCAATCGTGGTGGGCTCTACATCATCGTCATCCCTTAGTACATCTTTCATGGCATCTGGTTCTCCAACCTCCCTAGAAATTGGAATCATAACAGTAGTATTCCTGTTATCACCTATTTATATAATATTGTCGTGGTGTAGATCAGCTGTGAAGGACGGAAATGCCACTAAATTTCTCGCAGATGCCATTACAGGTAGAGATGAAGACACAACAACAGGGTTGAACTAGAGGCTGCTACCATTGGTACTGATTGGTGATTTCGATTCGATCCTCATGAGCTAGAGACTAGATCCTCAAACTTGGCCAACAGTTCATGGGTTCTCACTTCGAAAAACTGGCGATGAAAGTGAAATAAAATTTGCAAATTCTCATCACTATCTCTCACAAACGAGTCGTACTTCACCCTATCGCGAACAACAAAAATTGGAATTCAATAAAATAACTTCTCTACCTGTTTCATTCCATGCAAACCCAATTTCTGTAGTATGGTATTCTGAAAATCAACAAAACTCGTAGAATATTTGATAAAGACACTCAATGAATCCTTATCAACAAATTTTATTTTTGTTCGCATTTTTTTCTTAATTCTGCCTTTGTAGTGCACTATAACTAAAAAACTATTTTTACTAGTCATTATAAATTTACCTCTATCAAACACTCCACGTTTTGATCCTATTTATATAGCACACACTCCTTAGTAAATCGAATTAAATCCATTCGATTTAATCAAATGCATGTCTATGCTAGTAAATTAAATCTATTAGATTCAGTTTATCATAATCTACCAATTCATGTAAATCGAAACAAATTGTTTCAATTTAATATACGTTACGAGTCTCCATAATAAACCGAATCATATTGATTCGAATTATTTGAATACAACGTAAATCAAATTGTATTGCTTCGATTTATATTAATACAAGATAAATCGAATTACATCAATTCGATTTATATAAAATGAAGGTAAATCGAATTGGATTGTTTCGATTTACATAATTTTAAAACTTTCAAGTAGTCTTTTTATTTTTAGGATATTCATGTAAATTTAAAATCTTAATTGTTTGTTTATGTAATTTTTTCATTAGTGGTGGAAATTTGTCTTTTATAATTTATAATAGTTACTATTATAATAGTTATAAAATTTTTTACAATATTTAAAAATAAGAGTTAAAATTAGGCTGACGTCTTTCTAATACTTGATGATAAACAATTAAAAAAATGTGATCTAACTAAAAAATATGATCATATAATAAAAAATATGAGTTTAATTTTTAAATATTGCTAAAATCCTATTACCACCAATAATCAAATACTATCACTAGTCACCAAAAATCAAATACTATCACTAATAATAACTAATGATAGATATTATAACATGTTAACTACTAAAATAATATTTAAAAATTTATATTGTTGATAAAAATAACTTTTAAAAACACGAATGATAAATAAGTTTTTAAATAATTTTAAAATATAGCAAAAATAATTAATAAATATTATATTTATTTATAAACAAAAAAATATTTATATTTAACAAATAAATTATCTATTTGATTCAAATTAGAGTAAAATTTGATTTCTAAAATTTTTTGTTTTTCAAAAAAATTTGGTTATTCACAATAACTATTTTTAAAAAATTTACTTGATATAAAATTATTAAATTTTAATGATAATTTTTTTTAATAATGCTTATAAAATATTACATTAAAAAATTATCTCTAAAATACTTTTTTTGGAATATATGTTCAATATCTAAATATTTTTATTTTATATTTAAAACTTTTGGGAGTTTATTAATTGTCCATATCTTCTAAGACTATTTTATCAACCATGTGAATTTTCGAATGCTGTTTTAGTTGTTTATCCTATTATAGAGAAAAAAATTTAATTATTTTTGACTAATTCTTTTTAGTTATCAAATATTTTTGTTATCCAATATTTTCTTTATGATACTTACTTTTTAGTACTTTTAGAAATGAAAATATTTAATAACAAAAAAATATTAACAAAAAATAATCAAAATTTATTATTTTTAGTTTTATTTAATATATTTTATAATAAATAAATATTAAATAAATAAATTTTAATAGTATGACTTATAATGGAAAATTAATCTCTCTAACATTTTAGAAAATTTCCTGGGATGCAAAAATAAAATTTTTGGTAGTAAGTCATAATGGGAAATCAATCTTTTCATTTCTTTTCAATTAATGTCATTAAATACTAAATATGATTTTTATTATATAATAATTTTTCACATATGTTTCCTTTTGATTTCATTTGAGAAATATATAATAAAAAATTATGCTTGACAATATAATGTAAAAAGTTATGAAAATATACTTTTTAACCAATATGTAAATAAAAAAATAATAATATAGTAGAAGTTATAACTGATACTAAGTAATTTAATGTATAAAGAATAATGAAAAAACATGTTTTTTAGTCAAACAAAATTATTTTAAAATACGATATAAAAATTATTACATTGATGGATATGGATAATTTATCTTTATATATTAAATATGTATAAAATAATAAATAATATGAGATTAACAAAATAAATTTATAAAGATATATAATAAAAGATATTTTTTAAAAAAATTATACATTAATTTTTTTTATATATAATTTATAATAATAGAGTAACTAATGTTCACAGTTTTATTTTTAATATTAGATTAACAGTGGTATTTTTTTGAATTGTGATCTACTATGATATTTTTCTAAAATATGGCATGATTTAATTTAGGGAGTACAAATCGAATTGTCCAATTTTTAAAAGGTACACATACTTGTATTTAAAAAATTAATGTACTCCAAATTTTTTTAATTTTTTAAACACAAATCAGAGAGTCTAAATTATGTACCCCAAATATTTTAAATTTTTTAAATACGATTCAATTTATATACTTTTTATAATTGAAAAATACCAAAAGTTATAATATTCAAGTATAACACTCATCCTAATTCTGTATATAAATTTTTTAGCCACTAATACCTTTTGTATATAGTAAATAATTACTTTTGCATGGAAAGAATTTACTTGCGGATTCAAATTGTATTCTTTTTACGCCATTATAAAAACAGGTATAGATAAGGATAAACAACGAAAAAAAGAAAAAAAATTTTATTTATCATTTATCCATGTGACAAATCACCGTCATTTAGCCAAAAACTAACACAAACTACGAGATAAAAGCAATTTCAGAATTAAGTGTTAAAAAACGACGGTGTTAACAAAAAATGAGAACCGTTCTTATTAAAAAACAATAAAGTATATATTTTATTTTTAAAATTTAATAAAAATTTTAAAAACATTCTTAAATTTTATTTTGTTTTAATTTTATTTTAAAAAAATTATTTATATTAAATATATTTTCAATAGCTAAATTTTTTAAAAATTGAAGACCAATCTAAAAAAAATAATATATAAAAATTATATTTGATTTAGTTGTATTGAAAGTTGTTTTAATGAAATTATTGTTGAATTAATCTTAATTTTTTTTAAAAAATTAGCGGCCAGAGGTATAACTAATGCAAATAAAAAATTTCTAAAATAAATTGAAACAAAATAAAATTTAAGAGTATTTTTAAAACTTTTACTAAATTTTAAAAACAAAAATTATACTTTACCCTAAAAAAACTATAAAAGCAATTTCTCATTGACCATAAATAAATTATAAAATGATAAAATTTAATGCTTAAATATTTAACATTACAGTTTTAATAAATTAATCTATTCTAACAACTTATATCAGATCAAATAGTTTAACTATTAAGACCAAAAAAAAGTTTTACCATTCCATATCAATATTTATTCCTATAGAAATTTTTTTTATAAAAATTATAACTAAAATATAAACCTATATTATATTAATAATTTAATTAAATATATTAAATTATCTAATATTTTTTAAGTAAATATTTATGTACAGTTATATTCATGTAAAGTTAATAGTTGAATATTGTTAAATAATTTAATAAATTTGATTAAATTATTATTTAACTATTCTAAACTATTAATTTTATATAAAAAAATAAAAATACATATATAATTAACTTTATATGAAGTGTATATGACATGTAACAGAACCTAAAATTAGTTGAAAAAAAAAAGATTCTTCGACCTTAATTTAATTTCCTGATGCAACAGTTAAAGAATTCTGTTCAACGAGTCTTTAAAAAAATTTTCTCAAACAAACTCAAACAAATTTTTATTCATAAAAAATTAATTTAAAAAGAATACTCCTAGTAGATCAACTTAAAAATGAGTCAAATCTTTTTAGATATCTAATTTGAATTTAAATCTCTAAAAATAATTTAAATTAGATTTAATCTTTATTGAATTAAATCATATTTAATTTAAATTTAAATTTTTTAAAAATACTACTAAATAAATCAAAACTAAATTAAATCTTTTAACAAATTTTAACAACAAAATAAACTAAACATAAACTAAAAAATCTTTCTAAATATATATTATAATAACCCAAAATCATTAAATAATTTAATAAATTTAATTAAATTATTAATAACTTTCAACTATAAATTTCACGTAAAATTAATTTTACCAGATGATGATTTACAATTTTAACTTTTTAAGTATATTCCTCTTATTATATTCCTGATGAGTGTTAGTGAAGTGTGTTTGTACGAGATCTACGACAATAAGAATAAGAAACCTGGATTTCTCTCCTACACATGTCACGTGCCAAAACCTAGAATCTCGAACCTCCCAATATCCAAATCCAACCAATGTAAAAATAATAGAAACCACTTTCACATTCACAAACCCGTTAGTCACTGCGAACAAATTCAGATATAATTTCACCACTTTGAGTGAGTGAAACACATTAACCTTTCTCAAATTCTCAGTTCTCAGTTCTCACTCTACAACACAGATTTTTTACTGATCAAAATCCAAATTCCAGTTGTAAATAGGTTCTGACAAAACACTGTGTTTATCAACTTAAAAGAAAAAAACAAAGGGAAAAAAAAAGAGAAAAAAAGGAAAGAAACTTCCTTTGATCCCTTCCTTACTTATAATCACTACTTCTCTCTCTTCCCTTCATTTTCACCAAAGCTCTAATCTTTACCCTGAATCCTTCACAACCCACCTTCTCTTTTTCTCTTCTTTGATCCCGGTCTTCGTCCTTTTATAATTCTCAATCAGTCTCCAATTTAAAAATCCGATTTTTAAGTTTTAACCCCCTTTTCTTTACCTAGCATCCTTGTTACTCTGCTGATTATCGATCCGAAAAGGGGGAAGTAGCTGTTTTGTTTAAGTTTCCGTGATTATGAGGAAGAGGGAGAGGGAAAACCCCTGTGGAGTGTGTGGGCACTATCACAAGTACGAAGAAGGTGAAGTGTGTTCGGTTTGCGGCCACCGGATTCCCGTTGGATCGGAGAAATCATCAGTGCAAGTTAGCGCCTTCCCGTCGGTGATCTTGCCGGAGTTTCTGTACCTCGGTAGCTACGACAACGCATCGCGCTCTGAGCTTCTCAAGACTCAAGGAATCTCTCGTATCCTCAATGTAAGAAAGGAGGGTTTTGTTCTCTTGCTCCTTTTTTCTTTATGTGATTGATGGGTTGTGAAAAATTAGGTTAATTTTTTTCCCGTTAATTGTTCTCATTGTTGTGGCATTGATATTATTTGAATGTTTTCTATGGTAATGCCTTGGATTGAATGATGATGATGATGATAATGATGATGATGATGCATGTTTTGATGTTCTTGATTAGTGAAATGTTGTGTGTGTTGTGTGTGTTTTTTGAGATTTCAGCAGTGGAGGAGTGGAACCTTTCATAGTTTAGGACTTTAGGTTACAGGTTTGCGAAAAACACACTTTGGGATTTCTGAGTGGCCAATGCAAGGTGGTGATTTCAAGTTAAAGATTTCATTCTTGGTTGATGTATAGTTAGGGTTCTGAAGATGTGAATTGGTTGGGCTAATTGGGAAGTTAGGTTTTTCTTCGGGTGACTGGGGGAACTCATGAAACATGTCTTGATACTTTGCAGTAAGAAAATTACTTAAATGGATATAGGATGCCCAACAGTCATACCGAATTTTCAAATCCTAGGCGCGGCGATGATAAATGCATTGGCGCGCGTGGTCGAGAATTTGAAGAAAACACTTCACCTCATTGTTAAAAAGTGCTTGAAAGTTTTAAACAAACAAAAACTTTTAAATAGTTGTCTCTGTTGTGTCCTCTAATAGGGGGAACACATGAAATTTGTCTAGTTACATTGCACTAAGAAAAGTAATTTAATCAATATAGGATGCGCAACGGACATACCAAATTTTCAAATCCTAGACGCGGCCATGATAAATGCATTGGCGCGTGTGGTCAAGAGTTTAAAGAAAACTGAAAGTTTTAAACAAACAAAAGCTCTTAAATATCTATGTTGTGTCCTCTAATTCGTGTTGTCGATGCGGCATATAAGATCTAACGCACGAGTTTCACATGTGGACACGGTACTTAAATGGTTTTTGTGTTCTTTATAATAGCTGTCAATATTAATTGCTTAGGTGTAATGAAACTGGAATTTTAGTTCCAACTTCTAATTGGATATATAATGGAGTAAAGGTTGAAGGACCTCCAAATATGTTACACACTGTTGCTTTGCTCTCTTGATTGAGAAGTTTGAGCTTTGAGGACATCAAAATAATGACATTAAGATTAAATGGGGGTAATGCTTGAGTTAAGTTTTTTATTTGAAGAGTTAATGGAGTTGTAATTTTTTCTCTAATGATCTAGCAAGAGAAAATAAACAATTATTTTCTTTGAATAGTAACACAGAATGAGTAGAGTGTAATAGCAGACATGGTGATAATTATCGTTTTTAACTAATCATGGTAAATTCTGTTTCTCATGATGATTGTTGGTAAATTCTGTTTCTCATGATGATTGTTGTATCCATTCCCAGAAAGAAAAGATTTATAAGGTTGATTTATATATCCAAAATTTTCCGCAGTTAATTTTTTTATTCTACCTTTGAATTTTTTACCCGTGCAGACTGTTCCTTCCTGTCAAAATCTCTACAAGAACTCATTTACCTATCACTGCCTACCAGATGATAAAACTTTGCCATTTGAAGAAGCAATTCAGTTTTTAGGTATGTTCTTTCTTGTCCGTTGAAATTTAAAGTCCTGATCATTTCGTTTCCAAGGTGCATTTTTTAAACTTCTTGTTGGTTTACCATTTTTATGAATACTTATCAAAAATGATGATTGCACGTTTATTGTCTTTTGGGATATCAGCTAGTATCGTCATGCTTTATTTCTTTTATATATTTATTTTTGCACCCACGAGACTCGGATATTTACTTATCTTCAGCCAGGTGTGCATTCTAGAGTGACGAATTTGCGATTCATTTATAACTTTCTTTGTTTCAATGCATGTGATAACATTAGTTATATATTGCTTTCTTCTGTCTTGATACTTCTATTTTATGTTAATCAACCCCCGACCCCCAAAAAAAAAAAAAAAAAAAAAAGCCCAAAACCATGGTATGAGCTTAAATGCAATGTCTCATTAAGGATTTTATGTTACCTTCAGGATGCCTGTTTTAAAGAGGTTCATGATCTGCTTTTGCTCATGTTCGCAATGGGCATACATGTGCCTACTTTTCTGTTTCTACTGGTGGTGTCTTACAAAACATCAAAGCAATGTATCACAGTGATTTATTATAGTTTTCTCTTAGAGTAAGAAACCTTCCAATAGTCCGTTGTCCAAATTGCGAACAAACAAGCACAATACTGATGTACCAGGGTGATAGATAGGGATAGATGTTCTCTGTTTATTTGGATATTGGCATGGTTGATGGAAAATTGTACACAATTTTTTTTTTAAAAATAACGCCACATGATGGGTTCTGGAGAGGGTAGAGGTAGCTTGCCCACATACAAATGATGTTTTCAGGTTTTGAATCAATAATATGCAGGCGATAAAGTACCAGCTTCACCGTTAGACCAAAGCTTGTCATAAAAAAAGAACCATAAATTTTGTATTCTCCTCTCTCTATGATCATCTGTCGTGGATTTCTTTTCAGTGAAGAAAAAATAATAATCACGTGACAACTATTGTAGCTCTATCTTAAATATTCATTCCATTATCATGTTTTAATAAATCTGTAATAATGATCATGTACAACAAAACCAAAACTGGTTGCTTTTTTTGCAGAGCAATGTGAGAAAGATAAGGCTCGTGTTCTGGTTCATTGCATGTCTGGAAAGAGTAGGTAAGATATTGCGGCAATCCTCATAACTGTATACTTGCCTTTGAGTATGCTGTAACAAACATTGATATTTACGCTAATTTTCTGAATCACATCCTACGACAGGTCTCCAGCCATCGTGATTGCATACTTGATGAAGTCAAAAGGATGGAGACTGGCACAAAGTTATCAATGGGTCAAGGAACGGCGACCATCTGTGGAATTAACAGAAGGTATGTTTTGATCTTTCTTCCAATACAAGTCTCATATTTCAACAGTTAGTCAATGGAAGAAAATGCTCTTTTTTATGAAGAGAAATAACATGAAACCTTCATGTAAATGGTCAACCGAGCTTATGAATTACTGAATGAATCAAGGGTCAAATCGACCGAGGACCGGCAATATGTAATAGTGCAATTATCATCATTCTGACATGCATCCTTTCTTCCATAATGTAGTTGTCTTCCAGCAACTGCAGGAGTTTGAGAACAAGATGTTCGGATCAATCGACGGTGGCGGCTCTGTTCTGGCTGGTTTCTCTCCTGCTGCAGGTCCGATCAACTTTGGCTTCCCAAAGATCAGTGAGTCGGCTCCATCACATCCCGCCTTCACTGCTGCTGGAACTACTTCAATATTCGCCCGACCACCCTTAGATATAGCTCCGGCCGAGTTCACATTTGGAGCTGGCCAAACACAGAAGGTTGTGACTGGAATCCCATTCAATGCAAATCCACCAAATCCAAATGGCACAGATATCCAAATGGATGGTTCTTGACTTCTTGATCATGATCACAACCATGTTTCAATAATCATCAATGACTTGTGAAAGTATACAAAGTTTTTTTTTTCTTTTAATTTTTTCTTTTGTTTATTTAAAATATTTTCATAGTTTTTTTTTTCAAATTACAATTACCTTGCTTTGTAGTGTTGACTTTTACACCATATTGTAGTTTTACTGCTCTAATGTGCACCAATAGATCTGCACTTTTGACATTATCCTGTTTTTTAATATTGCTGTCAATTACCATCTATAGAAAGCATACAAGTTTAAACAACCAAATCCAAGTGTTTAGCATTTCTCTTGCAAAATTCAACTATGGATGAGGGTCAGTTTTTTTATATTGGTTTAGAATGATGTCAAAAAACTTGGATTAATTTTCATTGCAATGTTGTGAATTATATCTCCTCATGAATTGTTCACTGATATTTTTGTCATGCAATTGATCTATAATAATTAGAACACTAATGGGTCTCTAATGTTTTCATGATTTGAACACCAAAAAAATGACGGACACAAAAAAAATTAATGAGGATAGACACATTAACCATTGTCAATTAAATACTCTCGTGTCTCTGCGTATATAATAATAATAATAATAATAATAATAATAATATCTATAATTTTATTTTGTAACATTTATAATTATATATTTATTATATTTAATAGTATATATTTATTTTAATAATAATTAATAAATATAAATGAAAAAAAAATATGACTATCTTTAACCTTGCAAATTTTGGTCTCCAAATAATTTTTTATATAAAATAGGTAGTGAGTGAGTACTAGTAGTGACCACCGGCCTTTGACCCTTAGTGCATTCAGTAAAGTGCAGTGACTTGTCACTGTAACTACTGCCACATTCATCATCAATTTCTGATTTCTGTTGCACATTCATTCAATTTTTCTTTGTGCTACATTACTCATTTAAAGCTGTAACTTGCAATTTTTAATATTAGAATATTGAGAGATATAAATTGATAAAAATATTTCAATATTTATTCAGACTAAAATATATTTAAATAAAAATAATGGTTAAAAATCATTAAATTATTTTATATACATTTGACAAGATTATTTAACATAGTATATATTAGGGTAAATATTTTTTCCAATATGTAACTTTTTTTCGTGAGCCATAATGCATCGTAATCATCCTTAAATTTCATCATATCTTCATTCATTAAAAGTTGACAAAACGACTCCTGCAATCGGATAGCAAATGGTTGTCCGTGTCAGATGTCAGGTGTTTTAGTTTTCTCTTCCTCTCCTCCTTCTTACCCTGAACCACCACCATCATCCTAAAACACCTTTCATCGGATCAGTCCCAAAACTGCCACGAACACCTAATTCAAATTGTCTTCCATCCAAATCTCTTCTCCGCCATAGATACCACCAGCCTCAGGCTCAACATCGCCATTAGATAAATCTACAGGACCAAGGCCATGGCCGACACGAGGAACACTATGGCAGGAGAGGGGAAGAAGAAGACGAGCTTGATGCGGAGGAGAGAGCGCCTCTTTACCTAGATTATTTTTTTTATTAGTTTAATGTAGATGATAATGAATTATAGTAGGAGTACATAAGGTTAACAACAAAATATTTTTTTGTTAGTTTTTCTGTTTTCATTCATCTTATGCCAGTTCGTTCTTTAGAGGTTACAGATTCGAGTCTCACTCCTATCTTTGAAAAAAAATATTTTGTGATTAACCTTATATACTCCTAATATAATTAATTACCATCAATATTAAACTAGTAAAAAAAATCTAGGTAACAATGGACTCCTTGAAGACGCGATGTGCCTCGGTAGGGATATTCGTGGATCAGATCTGATCCACATATCCGCGATATTTATCCGAATCCGATCTGAAAATTGTGGATATAGATCCGATCCGCAAGGCTACCAGATCAGATCGGGTTCGCAGTCTAATAAGATCGGATTGCGAATTTTATGTATCTATTTGCATATCCAATCTGCATATCCGCTTATAAGCAAAAATAAATAAGTAAATATTCTTTTTATGTTTTATTTTAACTAATAATTACCATATATGTTATATTATTTTATTTTTATTATTTAAGAAAAGTATGTTTAATTTTATTTTAAGAGTAAAAATAGTTAAACGAATAGAAAAGAGAATTTTATTAATTTTTTAATAAAAATAAGTTTTTAAAAATATTTTGATATTTTGTGGATATATCCGATATCAGATTTAAGTTTAAAAATTTGCGGATATTGAATCCAATCTGATGATTTTAGTGTGGATTGAATCGAAATTTTGATCATATATCCAATTCGCATTCACACTTATGCCTCAAAGCGGGTGGGCACATTCCACTTGTGATTCTATATTGTTGTTGTTTCCTCTCTTCTGATGTTTTTTTTAGTGGTTACTTCTTCTCTATCATAGACTCTTCTTCTAACACTAGTGGTGAATGACACCTAGCATAGCACTGACAACTGTTTATCATTTAATTATAGGAGTTGTTTTGTCTATTTTTCTTAATAGATAAAAGCTCGGATGAAATTTAAAGATGATTAAGATGTGTTATGTCTATAAGAAAAAAATTAAAGATAGAAACGGGTATTTATCCTATATATTAATATTTTAGTTATCATTTTTATTATTTTTATATACATTTTTAATAAAAAAATATAAATTTAAATTTAGTTTTAACATATTAATAGTACAAAATATATATATATATATATATATATATATATATATATATATATATATATATATATATATAATTGTGTCAATACATTTAGACAACTTCTTAAATAATAGATAGAAAAATTAATTATTTTTACTGTAAATAATTAGTTGACCGTAAAAATTAAGTTCCAAATATATATGTATTTATTTTACCTTCAACTCATCGGTATCTTTATATATTCTTTTGAATTTTGAGAATCACTCTGAGACAAAGTAAAAATGGTAAGAAGGATTAGAATGAAAATAGAAATACAATACATTCCACTCCGAGATTTGTAACCCTAATAACACCCATGCATATATTCTCCAAGAAAATGACTCATATCATAATAATTTATCTCATCCAAATTCCATAATAATAACAAGAAAAAGAAACATATAAATAACTCTTACCACATCAAAATTACTAACGAAAAAAAAAACAAAAATGTGACAAATTGATGATTAATTAATTACTCAAAGCAACATAAAAGAAAAGAAAAGATGATGATGATTCCGTTGTTGATCAATGTCCCAAGACATGGACATTGTTGTTACCACTGTGTGGTGAGTCATGCTCAGCATTTTGATGATGTTTGGCATGATGATTGTTATGATTATGAGTATGAGTATGAGTAATCTTAACATGGTGCTTGGCCTTGAAAGTGTCATCAACATCAGCATACAAACCAAGATGATCATCCTCACTTGTGCATTCCTCTCCTCTCTCTGAGTTCTTGCCATGGTGACACCCTCCATGCTGAACCTTTACATTCACTCCTACTTCATTATCTTTATTTGCCATGCTGCATTTCATGTTGCACATTAGGGTAACAAGAAGAATTCCAACACCAAACACAACAACGACTCTTCTTGATGAGTATGTAGCCATTGCTTGTTGTTGTTGTTGTTGTTTTTAATTACTAAGTTGTGTGTGTGAGATCAATTCAAGTGATTGCATGGAATTTTAAAGCTAGTGCTTGCCTTGCTATTATTGGATAAATTAAGGTTCTGTGGTTAGGGATTGATGTGGTTGTTATATATTGACTTGGAACTAGTCTTAAGGTAATAATTAAAAAGTAACGGCTAAAAATTAGGAAAAGGAAAATAATAATGTCATGTTATTTATTTATTTATTTATTTATTTATTTATTTATTTATTTATTTATTTATTATTATTATTATTATTATTATTATTATTATTATTATTATTATTATTATTATTATTATTATTATTATTATTATTATTATTATTATATCCATCGCCATGTATTTGGTATAAGGTTTTGACTATTAGTAGCTACAAATATGGGGATTTGATTATTGATTATTTTTGTTGATCAGATATGTATGTGTTGTCACGACTAACCAATTCAATGAGTACTCTTATGTTTTATACATGATCATATTTAATTATGTATTATTACTTAAACAGAAGTGTTTATTCAGTCTCTTGAATAAAGTTATCTAGCATTACTGTGTTTTATTATAAGTTTAATATCTTTCAAGAATAAAATTTTTAAATAGTTTATAAATATAAAATATTTTTTACTCATAAATTAATTTTTGATCTCAACTTCAATTCTAATAAGTTTAATATATATTTTCTTTAGAGTCACCGGTAAATATTTTTTACTTGGTTATATACTTATATATATTGATATAATTTTGTCATCAGTTTGTTGTATGAGTTTAATAGCTTTTTTTTCATTCATTAAAAACAATTTATTCACAAGGGTATTGAAATTCATGATTCTGGCCAATAGAATAAATAGAAGGGTTGTTAAAATGGGTCAAAGTCATTGGCCAGCTCATTTATTATTTAACGGATAAACTTATACGTCTTAAATTAAGTTCGTTTAAATTAATTCAAAAAAAAATGAAATCTTAAACAAATTAAACACACGATTCATTTAAAGTTTTTTATATTTTTTAAAAAATAATATTTTTTAAACTAATATTTATTTTATTTTATTCAAAATTTGATCTATCAACTAAAAAAATATTTTATCTAAAATTTTTAATATAAAAGTAGATTTTTTTATCAAAATATTTTTTTAAAAAAATTAAAAGTAATTAGACTAATTATAAACAGTCCAAACTAAAAAATTATAGTCTATAAATAAAGTAAATTTAAATAAATCAATCTAAACTGAAAAATTATAACTAATAAACAAAATTAAACCAATCTAAATAATCATAGGTCAAAATGGGTCGGATCTAAATGGGTCAAGCCGGCCGTTTTACTAGCCTAATAAATAGAATTTAATAATATTAAATTTTAAAGGTTATTATATATAGATACAATAATAACATGTCACTGTGTTTCAAACTTTCAATTAATTTGCAAGAACGAGAAAGTCACTACCCAAAAAGAAAAGAGGGAAAAGAATATTTTGGGGAGAGAAAGAGGGGGTTGTTAAGGGAAATGTCTTATTCTTCTATTTATATCATTAACTACTTCTGTCCTTTTATATATAAATGATGAAAAATTGAAAATTAAACAAAAACACTAAAATATTGAAGGGAATAGTACAAAAAAACAAGACTTTACACTTGCAATCAAATACAGTGATAACCAAACAAATAAATAAACGTACTCATTTTATAAACTACCCCAAACATATATACAAACTGCAATCACACATCTCAACGACCAAGCTTTAGCCATGTATATATGTGACTTTTCTTATTTTTTATACCCTTGTATTAAATTGATGTGAAATATAGTTAATTTGTTAAGTGTGTCTAGTTTTTGAGGTAGCATGAGGAAGATGGAACACATGAAGTTGCTTGGAGTTTATTCTTTCTCTAATGGAGTAAATTTCTGACTCAAAATGTGTGGGCGATTGAACTTGGTAACTGGAGTTCCTTGAATAAATCCTGCACCCAAATAATAACTTCAGTGTCAGTAGTTGCCATGCTTCTAAACTCTTTTTCAGTGCTACTAATTGATTGTTGTTTCTTAAAAGATTAAGCAATTATTTACTCGACCAAAATGTTTGATAATTAAAAAAAATAAGCCAAAAATAGTCAGAATTTATTTTATTTAATATTTATTAATTTTTATAAATTTTATTTTTATTTTTTTTTAATATTACCGTTTATCAAACTACATTGTACAGAATCTAATTGCAAAATCAACTGCTCATATAATTATTAAATTGGACGGTTTATACCAATGGACTTTTAAAGTTTTTTGTTACGAAAAGAGTGAATATCTTATCTGACTTCTGATCCCTGATAAATATCTCAAAAGGACTACGAGATTTTTGACAAAAAAATATTCAATTTGATTTTTTTTTTGGTATAGAACTAATCAATCCCATAAAAATAAAACTCAAGAATCGAATTAGGTATTTTTTTTTTCAAAAATTTCATTATTTTGAGATAATTATCAATGAAGGTTTAGGATCTTTTCACGAAAATTGATTCTCACGAGGAAATTAAGCATTTTGGTTTTGCAACAAAAGCTATAAAGAGTAAAGGCATATCACCATTTTGGACAATAATGCAAGCATCACGCCCAAGATTCCAGCATTTATTTTGCATTTTTGCATAAAATTGGGTCAACTTTGATCATCTTAACAAACACATGTAGGAGCTATGAACCTCCTTCATTAATTCGACCTTGCCGTCCATTATTCATATTTTGTATTTTATTCTATGATTTAATTAACATGTGTTTTAAAGAAACATGATAAATTTATTATTAATAAATTTTTTTAAAAATTTTTTATTTATTAAATATAAAACAAATAAATTAAAAATTTAAACTTTTTGTATTTTAAATAAAAATTTGTTTAATTTGTATTTTTAAAGTTTTTCGACTATTAAAGTTACCAAACTTAAAGGATAGGAAAATTTCTATTCTTCATATTCTATTTTTTTTATTTTTTTTTTCAAAATTTCTGTGTTAGTTATAAAAAATTTTGTGTGTTAACTTTATAAAATTTATGTTTTTATTATTTAAAGAAAACAATAACTTTTCTAAAACTTTGTTACCAAAAAATACTTATTCACCCCTTCTTTCTGTTACTTAATAGACTAAACTTAAGTATTTTGTTAGATATAACTATTTACATATTTTAATTTTGAATAAAGTAGCATTTTTCTCCCAACGTTTGGAATACGTTTTATTTGTATTTCTAATGTTTAAATCGTTCTATTTGTATCTCTAACGTTTATAAAAATAATTCAATGTTATCCTACTATCAATTATACTAACAAATCAGATTATATTTTTCAATTATTCTTACTTTGATGTATTTATTCTCAATTAGATTTCACTTGGATGTGTTCGATTTTAATATTATACCTACTATTTATGTTTAGATTCAATTATATCCTTATAAAAGTGAATTATGTAAATATTGTAGGAACTAGTTTCAACTTTTAATCAGTTATTTTTCAGAGTAGATCATCGATTCTATCCCAGATATTTATATTCTAACTTCAAGAAGAGATTAACAAAATTCAAACTAAAACGCTCATGATGTGTAATTGACGGCAGAATAATATTGAATCACTTTTACAAACGTTAGGGAGATAAATAGGACGATTTAAACGTTAGGAACACAAATAGGAATTGGGTCAAGATTTTAGAAAATAAAATAAAATAAAAATAAATGGCCGCTGGGCAGGCTTGCACTTGCTTGTCCTCTCCTGCCAATGTCCGCATGTTAAACGGGACGAGCTAGACCTTTTTTTTTTAGGCGAAACTTAATTTTTTAAACCAGCTTAATTTTTTTAATGGATTAAAGTTATTGTTCCGGCTTTACCATCCCTACATGTCAGAGCAGCATATTGAATATCCAAAAGACATAATTATTAAATAGCCAACCTAATTATTTGGAGCTCATAGTCATATAGTAAGTAGCACATGCACATTACACATTCCACAAAAAATACTAAGCTTGCTATCTACCTCCGTGGTGACCACAGGCGCAGCTGGCTGCTGGGGCCTTTCTTAGGAGTATATCTCATCACATTATTATATGTTTTTTAAAATTGGTGTAGCTGGAATTTGTTGTAATTTGTGGCTGAATTAATACCATCAATTGCAAGTGTAACACTTGTACTCAATATTAAAATTCAAATATGAACACTATACAGTAGTATTTTGCACTACCTTCAAGTTTAAGTATATATCTTTCATTGTTAATCCGCATTGTTCGTGTTTGGAGGTTTTTCAAAAATATTTTGGCCAAAAACATTATTGTTTAGACACAAAGAATACCTGCGTTTTTAAATTTGTATTATCAAGTGTCAATATGAGAATGAGCGATTGAGAGGGTCATGTGGGGTGTGAATTTTTTATTTGAAGGTTTGAGGGTTGAGAAAGAGGAAATGAGAAGAAAGAGTAAGCGATAAAATTCTTAGCTTATATTTTTGTTTTTTTGTTTTTGTTTGTTTTCCTAATGTATTATTTATTTAAAGTGGCAATTTTAATATATCAATGGTGGATTATATTTAAAATTACAACCACTTTGACTATGATATTTTTAGTTCGAATACTAATGCACTCCAGAAAAATAAGTATAACGTTTTTTAGAAAATGATATATTATTAATTAGAGGTAACAAAAAATTAACAAGGCTTTTATTTTTTTATAATTTTATTCAGAAAAAGTATGTAGTTAGCATGATTAGTAAATTATCTTTTTAAATATGAATTATATATCAGCATAAAATATAACAAAAAAATAATATTCATTTAATTAACAAGAAATTAAATACAATATGCTTTATTTAAAAAATAATAATACTATAGGGAGACAATATTAAAATTATTTTATTTAATTTAATATCTATAATTTTATGTATTTAATATCCAAAATTATATATTTATTACATCTAATATTTTATATTTATTTTAGTAATAATTAATAAATTAAAATAAAATATCTTGAACTGATTTGAGCAAAATTTATTATCTCCCGAACACTTATGTAATAAAAAATATTTATTGACAAACCTACTTAAGTGCATCCGTATTATTCTTTTGTTTAAATGTAACATATATAAATATCTAGATGCTCTTTTATTATTCAAACTACCAATAAATCAACTTGATTAATTCCTACTAAATACAATTTTGCCTTAGATTTTCATTTATAAAACTTGAATATAATTTTTTACTTTAAAAGTAAATAAAAAAAGGAAAAGTATGAGGAGACAATAACCTTATTGTACGATGCATACAATGGGGTTTAATTGAAATTAAAATTAAATTATGGGTTATTAATTAATTTTGAATTCTTTCTAATTTAAAATTTGAAACAAATTAGGGTTTTCATATTGGTGAATTGAGGCTCTGCAACTAGCCTCTCAGCTTATCTTTCTCTCGCTGGACCCTCTCACCTACTGGACGCCAGCAATTGCCGTGCATCCACAGCCGATGCCGCCCCCCTCTACGGCAATCTTCGAGCACCCGCCGTCCCCTGAAAATCTTTTTCCCACATGAAATTGATCGGCGCAACGTGCAGCCCACCGTGACTTCTTTCTCTGACGTGACTCCCCCACCCGTGAGGCGAGACATCCGCGGCTTCTTCCATGCACAAAGCCACCCCCAACACCACCGCGATTCCCCCACTCACGATGAAGAAACCCAACCCCAAAACGGCACTCGAAAGTCGTGCCACTGCGCTGCAAGCCGCAATGCCTCTGATCCCCTGCGTCGCCTTCCCGACGGTGAAGAAGATTGCCCTCTGCTCCGATGCGCCACGCGTTCCCGACGAAGAAGGCTGCCCTCTGCTCCCCTGCATCGCGTCTGTTGAAAGGGAAACATAATTTGAGCATGTGAGCATTTAACTAATTAATCTGAGCCTCTTTCCCTTTTTGGCTTAGATTTGGTTGCAATTGGAGCTTTCTTATTTGTATTTTTATTGTATTTTGGGGTTGAATAATAAATGAATAATTGCTTTTTTTTCCCTCTCTGTATTTATATTGAGGCATGCCAGGGCTTTAGATAAGCAGTTTTTCATGCTTCAAATGGAACTAGCAGCTACTAGGAGTTCTCATGAAGTCAGGATCTCAGACTCGAATAGCACGGCCACTACCATGGGGATATCCGGGGAAGGTGCTCCTAGGAAGAAGGCCTTTGTAGTGATTGGAATAAACACAGCTTTCAACAGCAGGAAGAGGCGTGATTCGGTCCGAGAGACTTGGATGCCTCAGGGTATATTATACTTCCCCTAGAAACTGTTTCTGCTAAGAGTCAATGTTGGTATCTACCTTTAAAAAATGGGATAAAATATTAAAGGAAAAGTTTTATGCTGATAGATGTTTATATGGATCCTAACATTGAGAGAATATTGAATTAGAATGGCATGGCCAACTTTAATATATATCTAATACCTGTTTGAACAGGAAAACAACTTCTTTAGTTAGAGCGCGAGAAGGAAATTGTTATTAGATTCATTATTGGTCACAGGTAATTGGTAGGAACAATTCTAGTTTAGTGTGATTGGAAATTATCTTGACAATATAAGTTGTTAAAGTTATCCTTTTCTTTGAGGTTTTAATGTATGTTATTGTGTTTTTGTGTAATTTTTTTAATCCTAAATACTTACTAGGATAATAGTATACTCAAACTTATCTTCACTATTTATTTTTGTCAATTCTATTTCTTCTATATGCCTATGTTGTGCAAATAAATTATGTGTTTAGTTGTTTGAAGTTATCCTTTCCTTTGAAGTTTTAATGGATGGTTAATTTCATTATTAATTATTTAGTTGTTTGGATTGGATTCAAGTAAATACAAATAAATTATGTTAGATGTGATGAAATTGACGCATGAGGTTCAAATTTTAACTTATTGTTGATTTAACAATAAGTAGATTTTACAATCTAGTAATATTCATATGTGACATTGAGCGATGTTTGTTATGAATTGATACATAGTTACCAAATCACAGTGGCCTCCATAAAGAAGAAATACCAAGAGTTGGATTGCGGTTTGATCTTTGCAACTGGAACAGGATTTTTATGCGAACTATATAATGAAAGTCGGTTTCGTAAGTAAGATTAGGATTCATAAACTAAGTGATGTTTAGTTTTTTGATTGGATTCAAGTAGACCAAATTAAGTTATGCTGTATGTTCATTTTACTAGGTCTGTAGATGGTCAATTTTATTATTAAGTGTTTAGTTGTTCGGATTGGATTCAAGTAAATACATTTAAATTATGTTAGATGTTCATTTTACTAGATATACAGATGGTTATTTTCATTGTTCAGTTGATGTTTGGTTGTTAGTATTAGATTCAAATAAATACAATTAAATTATGTTGGATGTTCATTATACTAAGTGTACAGATGGTTATTTTCACTGTTACATGGATGTTTGGTTATTAGTATTAGATTCAAGTAGATACAATTAAATTATGCTAGATGTTTAGTTTAATAGGTATGCGAATTGTTATTTTCATTTTCAAGTAGATGTTTGGTTGTTTGTATTAATTAGTTATTATGTATCTTATGTGAATACATGAAAAAGCAAAATTTTCTTATAACTTTAAGGAATTTAATTTTCATGCACTGATTGTGTAAAACATTTTACCTAATTGACTAATCACACCTATCTTTTTAGATGATTATTCACGTAATCAAAGTAAAATAGTACTAACAAAAATTGCATAAAACTAATTTACACTGACAATGTATTAAAATTAAATTAAGTTTTTAGTCGTTAGAAAGAGTTACTAGAAAATTTTATCATTCTCAATATATATAAATTTTATTGATAGTGGTATAAATTAAATTGTGACCAAGATTAGATAAGAGTGAATTCTCCCTTGATTTTAATGTTTTTCTAAATTAACCTACATCTATGTATGTGGTTTATGCATTTACATCATTCAGATGATTGCAATCCTTTTTAAAGTATGATATATTCGTGTCATCAATGCATGAAAAGTAACAATAATGAAAAAAAAGAAAGGTTAAGTAATTAATTTTTACCCTTTAGAACCCAAAGAAATAATAGAATAATAAAATGCATGAAACAAAAAGAGTGAGTCAGTTTTGTCACAAAATAGTTACCTTGCTATTGTTGGCTAACTGCAGTACATGATCATTGATCACTAGTAAAATGGCCAATTCCAAATCATAATTTTTAATTGCGATACAACGGATGTTCAATTCACTAGGTATGCGGATAGTTATTTTTATTTTTAACTGGATGTTTATTCGATTGAGACAAGCAAAATAAAAAAAAAGGAATATCTATACATTTGTGACTAAAAAACATCATACTGTCTTATAACTAAACTCTAACTATTCAACAAATAAACAATATCAAAGAGGATTGTACTATTTTCACTTTTATTCGACTTATTTTTTTCTTCTTTTGTCCGTCTTTTTCTTGGATAATTCTTCAATCTATTGTGTAATGGTCCTCTTCATGGGTAAGCCACATATAAAATCACGCAATATGTCCTCTGCAATCCAATGCAAACATCTTTTCAGTTTATACACAAGTAAAAAAAATTTAATAACGTAGCAAATAAACCTTGTAATCATTCCAACCTTGTACTCTTAGATTTATAAAGCAGACAAATTTTCATATCAAGAAATATAGAATTATGAGTTTTATTTTCCTTTTTTAAAGCAACATGCAATACCTGAAGGTTATGAACAGTATTACAATAAAACCATAAGCCAGGATCCTTTTTCATATGATTATGCTTATCATGAATATCATGGAGAAAATAATCAGCCTTTGAACTTTCAAATTGAAATTACACAAGTTAGTCATAATAAGTCTCACATTAATAATGATGTTCAAATAAATGATGACACTGCACAAAACAATATACGTGATGATACTGCACATAATGATATAAATAGCACACATACACAAATAGTGACAACTCCTGCACCCTTAACTCAAACACACAAAAACCAATCCATACACTCACATGCCCTGTACCAAGGAGGTCTAATAGAATTAGACAACCTTCATCCAATCTTAAAGACTATAAGTGCTAGAATCTCACTACCAACAACAATAGCTCAACCATGAATCACTTCAGTAGGTATTATTTATCTAACACTAAATCAATTGCAACCATCTACACCCATAATTTACACGTTCTAATATACTGAAATTGCAACAATGGAGTTCTTCACTAGAAATAACCAAGCATCTAAGCAAGATTCATTGCATCTAAAATTAGAAGGAACAAAAACAGTAAACCATCTATAATTAGGATGAAAAACTAATTCATCAATACATATATCAGCAGATACACAATACAACTAACCATCCACACACTTAACTAACAATCAAAATAATTATGGGTCATGTCAAATATCACTAACAATCGAATACCAGGAGCACATCTTTCAACTACAAACATACCAAACATCAAGGAAAACTAGCTTCACACAATTCATCAAGTAGAGAGCTCCAGATATTATTTTCTTCCTTCACTAGAGGGCATGCCAATAAATGATTCACAAAAAAACTATTCACTTCAGGCAAGTCTGACATGAGCATATAGAATTGAAATTTTTATTTAACAATCAATAATCATACAAAAACCAAAAGATAAAATAAGCGTGTTCATTATAAACTGTTGAATGACATAATAAACAAGACCGTTTAGAAATTATAAGATGCACCAAAGACACAATTATGGTTTCAGTCCTCTTCCTAGCACAAGATTCAGCGACGACACTTAGCTGTTCATCAGTAGGTTGGAACAAAGATGATAGATACATGTTTCAAGCGGAATCTTAGAAGCCATCCAACAACGCAACAAATACAAACATATAGAAAGCGGACACCGTGATATCAAGTTGTATAAACCAACATGCATGTTGTGAGAATTATTATATAAGGAAAACTAAACAAAGGGGATTCACCTAATAGTAGGTTAACACGCTTGATTTGTTGAGAGTCTGAACTTGAGATAGAATGGTTGTTTTACGGCTTCCTGCGGCACAAAAAAAATTAATACTGTGTATTTATCCGGCTCATGTAGCTAGAAGCAGGATTTAAGTATATTAATGCATATAAAGTCAAGCTTGTTTTGCACAAAACAACATGATACAAAGATGCCTCACAAAGCCACCAACATATTTCTTTGTCCATGTAGCAAACATTACCTTGTTAGAGCATACTAACTTTAATTTCTTCGCTCAGGTCTAAAAATCAGGGGGTCCAGGCTTGAGAACAAAATTCTTTTAGTGTTATTACATATCAATATCATAAAGAGAGGTTAATTATTTGGTTACAGTGACAAGAGAAACATATTTGGTAGCAAAAATTGACCAATCTTTATCAAAATTTCAAGACTAAACATCCATTATCATACTAAAGTAACCATTCGTGATAATGTCAACGAAGATTCAACAATGGTCAACCAAGAAAATGTCAAATTAGATGCACATGGTCCACACAGATACACACCAAAAAAAGGAAAAAAAATTAATTTAAAATGATATAAAACCAAAAGGAACAAACTTTTTCATACTTTTCCCGTGCTAAAGTTAAATCAACATGAATTGCAACAACGTAAATGAACTACCTAGCCTACAATCTCCGGGATGCTACCATGGCACCCAAAGCTTTCTCACCATGGTTAAACGCTCATATAATCAACAAAATCTATCTCTAATACAGCATGTAACAGCAATAAGCATTCAAAAAATGAACAACTACAGATACTAACAGATACTTCGAGAACGCGGCTGATTACCTCGGATCGGATGTTCAGCTGGTCGGCGATGGCGTTGCCCACGCGAGTAAAACTGCTAGAATGCTCCTTTCGGTCGTGAGCGCTCCTCTGCCTTCAGCTCTGACCGAAGGCACAGCGCGGACGGTTTCCGGGTCGGTGACGGCGGGGTGTTCAGCCGCCGCTCTCCCTTCGGCGCTGATCAGAGGCGGGGCACGGACTTCCTCGGGCGATGAAGGCGGGCTGTTCTCCACGTCCTCGGGCGGTCACGGCGTGGTTCTCTCGACGGCCTCGGGCGGTGACGGTGGGGTCTTCTCGACGGCCACGGTTGGTTGGCGTTTGCGGCACTGCGGAGTCTTCCTTGCAAAACGGCGCTGAGGGGTCTTCTTGGTTCTGTTCAACAAATGCAAGGTTAATTGATTGGGAGTGAAACGGCCTCAATCTCCTTTATTAAGATTTTGGAGAAAAAATGTAATTAATTATAATTTTGTGGTATGGTTAACTAAACATCTATAAAAGATTAGGGTTATTAATGGGTTAATTTATCCTATTAAACTAAATTGGGCCTTATAAAACGGTCCATTGTAGCCATTGTAGACATATTTCATTGTCTCCCTAGCGTTATCCATAAAAAAAATCACTTAAATCTTGAAAACAATTTCCTATATGTTTCATATTAAATACTACGAGTATCAACTTAATTAATTATTGTCATTTGACTCTTATCATATTGCGACAATAATTTAAATACTTTTTCATTAACATGATTGTTATTATTGACGTCTCTTAATTAAATGTCGGCAAAATTAATTAATATCGTTTTCTATCACGCTGCCTTCATTTCCAGTTATAATAACTAACTTTTCGGTGAATTAAGTTTGACTAATACTGTATCAAAAATATGGAAGAAAATTGTTGCAAATGAAGTTTAATTTGCAGTTCGCCAAGCCTGCAAATTAGACAATAAAAACAATAAACATGCGAATGGATTTTAGTATACACAAAAAATTATCAGCATAATAATCTTATAATATTCTTATTAGTTGAAGATAAGATAATAATCTTATAATAATTATTATGCCATGAATAATTGTTCCCTTAAATATTTTGCTCTATTAGATTTTAATTGTGTACAAAACATGGCTTTAATTAATTAAAGGATGTAACAACCAACCGTTTGACAATGTACATGACACCACCTAAATCCATTGATGTCATGTGACTCTCACATGACTTTATCAACACATATATAACCTGACCTTTATCTTATTCATCTATTCTAACTATTCAGTTATTACAACGTAGGATGATTAAATCGGTCAAATTATTAAATTATTAAATTACTAATTTAATTAGATAATTATAAATTGAATTAATTGATTTGATTATAATTATATAATTATATAAAATTTTATTTTATTTTTTATATTAATTTAATTATTATTTTTAAGTTTTAATAATTCATCAATTGGTTTATATTTATTATATTTTTTAATTATTTATAAAAAAATAAAGATAATAATGATAGAAATAAAAATTTATTTTTTTAAATTCGTAAATATAATTTAATTTATTTATGTAATATATTTAATAGAAAAAATCATGTATAAAAAATAATATTTGACCGAATTCTATTGAATTTGATCGAATCAGTTTTAATTGGATTTAACTAAATTTAATCGAATTAATTAATTGACGGATTCAAATAATGACCTAATTCAAATTAATAACATGAAGTTTCGATTCGATCGAGTCGGGACGAATTTGATAACTATGCGGCTATGTTTTCTTCCGCTCTTTTCTCTCTCTTCCTTCTCAATCCTCTTTGACAAAAAATTACATAGATGAGAAAACAACATAAATAACAAAGATAACAAGCAACACCTTTGGATCCTTATAGGAAGGCGAATTCCTGGGAAAAAGAAGTAAGTTAGAAAGAAAAAGAAAACAGGAGTAATAGAAGGGGAAATATATTTTTTTTAAAAGAAAAAAAAGACATCTTGATGTATAAGTATCGGTGAAAACTCAGTTGCAGTAGATATTTTACATGAAGTTAATAATTGAGAGTCATTAAATGATTTGACTGATTTGACTAAATTTTTATCTAACTGATTTGACTAAATTTTCATCTAAGAGCTCTCAACTATTAACTTCACTAACTTTATGTAAAGTCCATTACACTTAAATTTAATTTTCACCATAAGTACCGCACATTAATGAAGAGAGAACCTAATTCAATTGAACGGTCGCTTCAAAACGCTCTTTTCCCTAAAAAAGGAAAATAAAGCACCATTTCATGCTTTTCAGCACGTCGCATAGCCCACGCTAACTTAATTAAACATTTCATACGTGCTTACATGAAGTATTCGTTACAATTCATTTATTTATTTGAAGTTCCCTAAAGTACGTAAAAGTTTAATAAATATTGACGAACTAAACACCCATTAAAAGTTAAAGGTGTTGTTACTATAACCAAACCATTTCCCTCAAGATTTCTTGAGTTCTTCAACATCTATCGTACACCTTTTTCACACAAGAAAACCCAGTCATTAAAATCCCCTCACCAACCTTTCAGTGCTCATTTAATTAATCACTCACTCACATGTAAATAATAATAACAACAATAATAATCTCCCACCATTTATAAATGATATACATATACATTGGTATGATAGCTCAAATTCTCCTCGTCGCAAAAAGCTGATGAAACAATTTATCAAACACATGGTGCGCATAACATATCCGGCATTGTCATGGCTACTACTCCCAGCATTATTAACTATTATGGTTACGATTCCAACCTCGGAGGCTAACAGGAAAACAAGTAAGGTTCCAGCAGTGATAGTTTTCGGAGATTCATCGGTGGATTCGGGGAACAACAACGTGATCTTGACGGTTCTAAAGAGCAATTTCAGGCCATATGGGCGTGACTTTGAAGGAGGACAACCAACAGGAAGGTTCTGTAATGGAAGGGTTCCGCCGGATTTCATCGCCGAGGCGTTTGGGGTGAAGAGATCAATTCCGGCATACTTAGATCCTGCGTTTGACATTGATGATTTTGCCACTGGGGTTTGTTTTGCTTCTGCTGGAACCGGATATGATAATGCTACTTCTCATGTACTTGTAAGTATGCTTCCATTTTTTTTTATTTAAATAATGGTGAGACAGTTACAAAAATACTATTTGTATATTAAAATTAACTATTAAAATTGGTCATAAATATATTTGTGTATAAATATATGTGTGTTTAATTTATTTTTAATGTATATTTATATTCTAATATATATTTTATTCTGATAATTGATTTTGGTGGCTAATTTTAGTGTACATGTAATATAACTCAAACGATTAATTAAAAATCGTTAAATAATTTAATAAATTTGACTAAATTAGTATTTAATAGTTTTCGGATATTAATTTCATACAAAATTAATTGCACTTTAATAATACATTAAAAATTTTGGACATTTATATAAAGATATCATTATTATTATTATTATTATTAATTAATATGTATTTAATTTTTCAATTAATGAACTAAAAAATTACGTATTAATTATTAAAATAAAATAATAATATTATATATATGTTTAAATTAATCATCAAATTAGATATTATGTATTTATACAAATGCATATATTATTAAATTTATTTTTAATATATAATTTATATTTTAAGATATATTTTATATTAATAGTTAATTTAATAATTTTTATATACATAATATAATTAATATTAAAATAGTATTTATTATAAAAGATATAGAGGAAGAGGAATTGGATTTGTTCTATTTTGGTTATGGAAATAATTAAAGTGGAATTATTATTTGAAGAAGAATCTTATGATGATATACTTATTTGGGAAAGCATAGTGCACCAGTGCATGGCATAAAAGAGATCTTAACAATATTTTTTTTAAAATATAGAATAAAATGCCACTTTTATGTTCGTTATTACAGTAACCAATATAAATAAAAGTCATTTGTGTCAGAATAATTTATGTGTTTTTACCCAATTAAGTGGTTCATGTGTTCTTTGGTTTTGTTTTCTAGTTTGCGAAAGTGAAAATTCTTTTCATGTACTAGAAACTGCATTTTTCAGTGTTTTTTTCTCAACTATAAAAAAGAGATATAGTAAGAGTAAATTATTTTGTTTTTTAATTAGTGTCTTTTTTTATTTTTTATATAGATATTAATAAAAACAAAAATCCATTCATGCTTATATATATATATATCATCTTTATTATTTTTATCCAATAAATAATATTTTTGGTAAAAATATTTTATTATATTTTTAATTCAGTGAAACAACTAAATTTAATTTTAAATAATCTAAAACTTTTTTTAAAAAAAATGTTCAACTTTTAAAATGAAACACTTTTGTACCATCCAATTGGGAGGCACCGGCCGCCGGATAATAAATGAAAGACTTAATTACTCTTTTAGTATTTATTATTTTGCCAAATTTTTAATTAAATTTTTATAGTTTAAAATTTTGTAATTAAAATTTTAGATTAAATAAAAAAAATTAATTTAGTCCTTTTTAACTATTTTTTCCAAAGAAATACGATTTTTTTGGAATATCTATTTTTAATTTTGATTTAAGATAAATTATAGAATATTCTAAAAATAAATTCTAATATAAAATTTAATTAAAAACTTTTAAATTGTAAAAATTTAATTAAAAATTCGATAAAATTATTGAGATTAATCGTCCTAAATGTTGTTTGACCGTTGACCTTTGGATTGAAATACATGTATAGAATTAGAAGACAATACAAACTTGTTATGCTAATTACAATTCTTGAAATTAGTCTCATCAAAATAATATAGGAGCTTATGAGTTATCATAAATAAAAAAATATATGATAATATTTTGCACAAAATATCAAATTCATCATAAATCTTGAAATTATTACTATTTTCACCATCACGCACCTAATAATTAATAATCCATGTCAATATTATCTTACACAGAATGTAATACCATTGTGGAAAGAATTGGAGTTGTACAAGGAGTACCAAGTAAAATTGAGAGAGCATCTTGGAGTAGAGAAGGCAAATCATATCATAAGAGAAGCTTTATATCTTATGAGCTTAGGAACCAATGATTTTCTTGAGAACTATTACATTTTCCCAACTAGAAGAACTCAATTCACAGTTACACAATACCAAGATTTTCTATTGGGAATTGCTGAGAATTTCATTAGGGAATTGTATGCACTTGGAGCAAGAAAATTATCCATAACTGGCCTTGTTCCTATGGGGTGTCTCCCATTGGAGAGGGCTACAAATATCTTTGGTGACCATGCTTGCAATGATGAATATAACGATGTGGCTTTGGGGTTCAATGCCAAGTTGGAGAATTTGATCTCAAAGCTTAATAGGCACCTGCCACAATTGAAAGCAGTTTCAGCAAATGCATATGACATACTTGATGATATCATTAAAAGGCCTTCCACATATGGTATGCTTTTTTCATATTATTATAATTATGTCCTCTCAATATTTATTGTGCCATTGAATAATCTTATTTGCACGTCAAAAAGAATAAGCTTATAAACGTAAAATAAATTATTCATAAAGAAGTTAGTTAAAGGCTGCTATTGAAAATATATTTTTGGAACAAATATTTTAGAACCAAGGAGTAGCAAAACTTTTTTTTTCTTTAACTGACAAAGCTTTTCAAAAAATTTGTTATGGTACATGATAATCCATGGTACACGCTAATTTCTCATGATGTATGATGATGGTGTATTCGGATTAGGTCACTCGTGTTTGTATTTATAATTGGCTTTTATCTTCAATTGAACTCAACACTCTTTTATTATTGCACTTTAGAAATTAAATAAAAATTTAAAAAAATAGAAAAAATCTGATACAACAATAAAAGAAAAAAGATTTTAATTAGTAAGGAGTAGTAAAATGTTTTTTCTTTATCAAATTTTACTCCGCCTTTATATATGTTTTTCTATTCAAAATTAATAGTCTTATTACTTGATTATGCTAATTTCGTTTAGAATAAGTATAGAAAATTAATTTTTAATTAGTCAATATTAATCAATTTTTTATTATAAAATTATATTTTTAATCTTTACTTTTTAAAAGATTTAAGATTTACAATTTAGATAGAATTTAAATTAAAGATTTAAATTTTAAAATAAAAAATATTTTAAGAAATAGTTAATATTGACTAAAAAATTTAACCCTTAATTCAACTCTTTAATTTTGATTGGCTAATACTACATAGATAGAGTCTTTCGTTATTATCATAATAAGCTGAACTGAGACTTGTGCACAAATTTTCCATTAATGGTTAAACATTGGGAATCAGCCAACATAGTTGCTATCTAATTAAATAATTTTGTATAACTTTGATGTGGATTGCGTAAGACAAACCAATAGAAATCTTAATGAAGTTGATACTTGATAACGTGAACATTAGTGAATGTGAATCAGAAATGTTTAGGAACCAAAAAAATTTATTGGTTTGTTTAACTAATTAGCTCCCAATGCATGCATGTTTAACTAATTACGAATGAAAGTGATTGATTGGAATGACTTGTTTTAAGATATATTTTTGTTTTATTAAAATTAAGAATAATATTCTAATCCATCTACTTAACCTTTTCTACTATATATTTTCTTTCATATTTGTTTGACTTGTGGGGAAAAAATCTTCATGGGTTTCTCTTTTCAATAATTATTAAAAAATCCTAAAAATAATCTTATTTTTTCTCCTCATTTCCAAAGAATTTTGTCTTCATCATTTTCACTCAATCTAAACAGCACATTAGCCACCAATCCAAAAAAAAAAAAAAAACTAAACAGTGTAATACCTTTCAATTTCATATCTGACCTGTGAGAATAAATTAAATAATTATTACATGACTCCAATTTGAATTAATTGCATACTGAATGCATTATACCTAACAGAGGTCCACCCCTCTAACTCTGGCTGAGACTACTATCCTTGATTTATTAAAAGGATTTAGTTATATTATATTCTAACACATTTTAAGTGTATACTAATAATTTTTTAAAAAAATTATGTATTTAATTTATTAAAATTATAAAATAAATTTCGTGTATACTTTTTTCGTGTATTAAGTGCATTAAACATTTTGATTTTTTTTTTAATTTTAAGTAGTGTATCATTACAAAACTTAAAAACCGCCAAAAACTAGGAGAGTCCAATAAAATTACTTGGCCCCATAACTTTAAAATCAAACTACAAATAAGACCAAGAGTGACAAAGAAGAAAAAAAAAAAAGAAGAAGAAATGTTGTCTTATTAGTTACTACTTAACACTCATGAATTTATCTATATATGAACTTTTTTCACTATAATATTATCCTTAAAATTGAAATGATAAACCAAGTTTAAGTAGTATCATTATTACATACACCACATGTACCCAAAAAAAAAAAAGAAACGTTACACCATTAAATAACTTTTTTCTTCTTATATTGATGGATATGGGCATATTATTATATTTCAGGGTATGAGGAGGTAGAGAAGGCATGTTGTTCAACAGGAACATTTGAAATGAGCTATTTATGCAGTGACAAGAATCCACTTACATGCACTGATGCCTCCAAATATGTCTTTTGGGATGCCTTTCATCCTACCGAGAAGACTAACCAAATTGTTTCTAATTATTTGATTCCAAAGCTTCTTGCATATTTTAGATGATGTGCATGCATTCTCTTTTAATTAATTTTCCTTTCAAAAAGATATACCATTATTCACCTAGGTGCATTATTCAAACATGCACATTATATTGTAGTGACATTTAAATATGAATATAATGGATATTGGATTGGGTAGTGATGTCGTATGTGCTATATATGCTAATATGCATATGCTTTCCTTCTCATGTTAATTACCACTCTTGGCGCATATATATCCCCTTCCAAAAAAAAGTATATGCATGTGTAATAATTAACTATATATAGTGCAATCTTATATAGACTTATGAATAGTAAATTGTTGTTAAATAATTCTTTTTAAAAAAATATTAGAACTCAAGAGAGGAGACTAAGAAAATAAATTTGTGAATTGAAATTGTGTATAGAATTGTTACAAGAAACCATAAAGGATCCTGCTAGGGAGACAATGAAATATCTATACAATGCCTATAATGGACTTTTTAATTGGGCCCAATTGAATTTAAAACAGAAAATTAACCCTAATCCTAATATGGCTGTTCACTTTAGCACACCACCATACTTTTGTTATTTCTAATTTTTTCCCAAATCCCAATCCCCTTTGTTTCGCCATTTCTCTTCACCCAGTCAAACCCTTCCAATTGGTAGCAGAGAGTCGTGACGGCGCTAGAAACCTGAGCGCCGCAACCTGCAAGCAAGCGACCTATTCGCTGCCCTCTAGCACGGCGCCGTCACTGAACATCTGGCATTCACGTCGAAGATCAGAACAGCTGCCGGGCGAGAAGCAAGCAACCCAGCTGTCGGGCGAGAAGCCGTCGATCAGAACAGCCGTGTCGGAGATCTCACCACCGAACTAAACATCTTCCGAGTATTCCGCGACCGGGACCCGTTCTCTCTGAGCATAGAAGTAGCCCACCTTCGAGAAATAGCCTCCTTCTACTGAACAGGTCACCAAAAAGACATCCAACATCTTGACTGGAAGGATCCTAACCATCCAAGGTAAGTGGGTGAGGTTGTTCAATTTCTAATTAATAATCGCGGTTGCATGTTAGATTGTAGATGGATTTTGTTGATGAAATGCGTGATTAGCCATGCTGGAATAGCGGTAGGAGCCATTTTTGTAGTTAGTTTAGTTTGTTGAAGTTCTTCATGATTTTATTTTAACGCGGGAAAGGTCGGAAAAGTTTGGGATCGTGTTTAAATATGAATTAAGTTTGAAATTTTTTTGTCTTTTTTCGTGTGGACCATGTGCATGCAACGTGGCGTATAATGGCTGACTTTCGTTTAAAATTGGTTGATATTTGTTGGATGGTTACTTTACTAGGAAATTGGTGTATATGTTTAGTGTATAGTTGCTCCTTCATATTACCTAAACCTATTTCTATGATTATTTTGCCTGCTAGTGGTCTTATTTATTTATCTATTTGTTTATTTATCTTTTCATATTCATTGGTCCTGGGTATTAGATAAAATTAATTTGGCTAACCTTATTACTCACTTTGGATGAATAATCATTGTGTGATCTTATTACATGGCAAATTTGGTAGAATTTTTTCTACAGTGTGAATTTAGCATGACAGAGCACTGCTAGATGCTGGTATATTAAATTACACGGCTTGCATTATAAACAAAATTGTCTTCTTTTCTGCAATACAGAGAATTATATATGTATTTCTTTTGTGGCTTCCTGAAATTAAGTTTTTTATCCGGGAATCTATAAGTATGTTGGTGTGCTTGATATAATTAATGATCAGTCCATGCATAAATTTAACCAGTTTTATCCATATATGCCACTAGACCAAACATTTAGAGAATGTCTACCACTTCAGTTTGCTTGGAATTCAGTTATCTCTGTATCAGGACTTCACATTTCTTAGCTCACTCCTTATATACCATGTTCCTAATTCGGTTATCCTTATTACATGGTGACTTTGGTAGAATTTTTTCCAATGGAATTCTATTAATTGTGGAACTTTAATCATATAAGACAGGTTGAATGTTTAATATCATTTGGTCCATAAACTAATTGAGTGGTCATTTTTGAATTTTTTTATGTCATTATATATATAGTATTAGATCATTTCTTATTGTTAACTGCCCCTGGAATTGAATTTGAGACCATCTTGGATTGTTGCTCGAATTGAGGGTAGAATGAGAGTCGAGTGTTAGAAGTGAGGAGATTTTGTTTTATTTCTTTTCCTGTAAGTAATTAGTGATTGCAATAATGCAGCTAGTTGAAAACAGCAATTACAGCAGACCAAGCAAAAGACAAACCTATCTCTAAATAGGCCGAAGACAAAACCAGATGGGTAAAAAGGTATCCTGTTGATTACATAAGTAAATGAACATATCTGGGTATTTATTACCACCTTCTGCTGATCCATATTTGATTTGCTCAACAGAAACTAGTGGAGACGCGTTGCTCACCTTGCTACATTAACAACCTAATTACCCACTTGGAACGACATAATGAGCAAGGTAAGTTGGCTGAGATTGAGGCAATTGGATTTGATTTCCTGTGCCGGGTACCACAATGGCATGTGAAGCAGAGCATCATGCTCCAATTAGCAAGGGCCTATGACGTGGAGACAAATACTCTCAGGGTCGACGCCGGGGACATTCGCATTACTGCAGAACTTATCGGCAATGTATTCGGCATACTTTCTCGAGGTTAGTGTAAATTATCTAAGGTGTAAATCTTTTGCTGTATGGTAATGCTTATCCCAATGTTGACACGTAGTGATAGTGGTAAACTGTTTTGTTTCGCGCAGGGAAACCAATTCCGGAGCTGCAGAAAGAAGATGAATCACATTTGGCAATTAAGAGACAATTTCAGAAGAAAACCACAACCCAACTGCGGGACTTTCTATTTGCTTGTCCAATGGAGACCGAGCAACAGAGGATGACATTTAGAAGGTACTTCATTATGGTTGTTTTGAAGATGTTTCTGAACCCCACAAGCCAACAGACTATTTCTCCGTGGCACCTCCCTCCAATATTGGATGTCTCGAACCCTATGAGCTTTCATTGGCCATATCACATATTAAAATGGCTGCGAGAAGCAATAAGGAAATTTCAAGATGAGAACTGGGAAACGTGCGGGGTGTGCATGTTCGTGTTGTTGGTAATGGGAATTAATTACTTAAATTTAAAACCAATGTACGGCTGTAGGTTTATTTCCTAACATGTAAGATATTTTTGTATAGGTTTTGTACTTTCACCGATTAAAACATGGTCTGTTGCATGCATGTCGAGTACCCGAGCCTTGGATTGTTGAATGGACCACTAATGAACTTGATAAGAAGGCCGACTATGTTATCTCACAGGTTCAAACTCTAATAATGTATTTTTCATTATCTAGTTGATCAAAAATGCAATTGGCTGTTCACCTTGACTTTTTTCGTCTCTATATTGTCCAATGTTGAACACACAGGGCTGCATAGTCAACAATGCAAGGAACCGGAGAAAAAAGAACAAGCATTCTTCGAGTGAAGCAGTTAACGAGAGAGGACGGTGTAAAAGGACACGGACGGACACTGACCAATCACCGTCTAACCAAGGGAAGACTACACCTCATCCAAGCTACAAGAAGGCGAAAAAGGTGATTTGCTTTTCTTATGATAGCTCGTGAGCTCATTTAATTGGTTCCTTACTTGTGTGGTAGGATGCTTGATCCTTATAATAGAATCTGCGATTACAAAATTCTAAATTTACTTCCTTATGTGGCTGCATGGCATGTTTTGATATATGGTGGTTATAAATGAACGTTTGACAGAGCTGAATTCAATGCCCGTGAATGATATTTACATGCTCTTATGTTGAAAGCTTGTTTGAATGCAGTTGCTGTGTCTTATTTTTAATAAGCGTTAATTTGAGTTAATTTTGTAAATTAAATAGATGGATTTAGGATACTCCAATTAGGTTATAATCTGAACTGGATAGATAGCTTATGATTTCTATATTTGGATGGCTTCTTATGTATGAAACAGTTGCTTTACGGGGCTGCCTAGTTGGTTGACTGTAGTTGAGGATATTCACTATAGTAGGGTTATTGATGTTCACTATAGTATGGCTTTAGATGGTTAAAACTGATGAACGATTGTCTGTTTGTTCCGTTTTCCTTAGCGCATTAAAGTTCACATTATTTTTTTCATCTGTTTGTTGTCCCATGTTGAACACACAGGGTTGCCTAGTCAACAATCCAATCAAAGAGAAAAAATCTAAGAAACAGTCTTCAACTAAAGCAGTTAACGAGAAAGCAGGGTGTAAGATGCCTTGCAAGGACACTGACCAATCTCCGTCTATCCAATGCAAGAGTACATCTCAGCCAAGATAAAAGGAGTCAGATAAGGTGATATGCTTTATTTATGATAGGTCATGTTATAAATTGCATGGGATGTTCACATGGCCGGTGTGCAACATGCTGTGATCTGCATGTAGTTGTAAATCAGTATAACCTGCGTTATTATCATGTTTGTTTATTTCTGCATTCAAATAACAATATCTATGATGAAGAGTTTCAGTATTTTATATGCACGTGACGCTATACATGAATTTACCCCATAGGAATCCAAGACAGGCACGAAGAGGAAGGTTCTTGTCCGCAAAAGACGTTCTAGACGCGGCACCAAAAAAGCAATTGGAAGAGAAAATTTGGCAGGAAGCAATGCTGCACCATTGGTAGTCCCAGATTCTGATGATGATGACGACGTGCCGCTTGCTAGAAGGATACGGTTATTCCAACAGCAGCCTGCGCCACATGATGTGAAACAAGCAGATCCCGTGTTCAAGGGCAATCATAATAGCCCTCAGGAAGCAAAAACTGACCAAAAAAATGGATCTCCACGGACACCGCCAGAAGCACTTGTCCAGCTCAGTGACTATGATTTTGACCGGTTAGTGGTTTCTAGATTACATTGCTGTATGCTACTCTTCTTTATATTTCATACCGGATGCCATGTGATTGACTGTCTAGCTAGGCATAACCTGTAATTTTAGCTAACTACATGTCGCATTCGTTTGCAGTGAGTTCGACATCTCTATCGTTCAGTGTCCTGAATTTGAGCAATTACTCAATAGTGTTGAACAGGGGCGCGAAACAAATGCCATCATCATGCAGCCCCTGCAAACGGTCTTGCCAAAGAACTCAAGCTACCATACACCGAGTCCAGGGAGACCGAGCTTTTCACTCGGGTTAACACAGTTTGAGAAGACTCCTACCCCTTCCCCGTTACATTCAATTCATCCAACCCTGAAAAATGTTAAGTTGGGGGAGACTAAGGAGGAACAAATCAAAGAATGGATAGTTAGCTCATCCTTGGACAAAGATCAAGATTAGTATGAAGGGCGGGAGTGCATGGTTTTACAAAGGAAGGACTTCTAGACCTTGAAACCCCGCAGTTGGGTCAACAGCTGCGTAAGTACATTAACTTAACCATGCGTTTTTATTCACTATCTATATATCTGGGTGCATCTTTCACTAGCTAAATAAATTGTGTAGGTAATTCAATGGATGTGCTACTCTTTTAACGACACTGACTCATCTAGATTCAAGCGAGATTTCTATTGCGTATGTCCAGGAATATTGGTAATTACATTCTTCTCGTTATAGTTTTGAAGAGATTTTATCGGGATTCTTACTATGTGTGTGGATTTGCAGGAATTCATCACACGAGATGATAACATTGCTTCATTTATTGATGGTGTGACACCAATTTATGCTGGTCTTAGTCCAAGCTTTGGTGAGGATAATAGGTTCTTTGACAAGACAGTAGTAGCAAAGAGAAATTGGGTGAGTTGCTGTTTTGCTTTGAACTGTTTATATCCTCATTGAACCCGCTCTTGGTTTATGCGGCTTGTTTATTAATTTACCATGACTTTTTTCCAATCCCTAACCCGGGTTTTCTAATTCAACTAATACTTGCATGTTTAAATTTGGAACGGGGGGTCACTGCGACCAATTTTTCTTTTGTGTGTTTTTATTTACATATTTTGGTATTGGGTTTTCCCATGTTACTATGTTGATTGACTTTAGCTTACTATGCTGTTGGAATGAGGTTGTCATATAATTCGAGGATGTTTCGTTATTGAATGCTGTATGGAGATCAATAAGTTTTTTTGGGGTTTTCCTTTTGTTTACTCACGAGACAAACTCAATCATATGTATTGTTTGATATAGTAGTTATTTCCTTATTGTTGGAGGGGCCATTGGTGGGTATATGCATTTGAGGTGAATGCGAAGTGCATAGTTATACTCGACAGTTTGCATTCTGCACCAGAAGATGACAAACGAGATAAACTCGATGCATATGTGGTAAGATACTGTACTTCTTTTATTCAATATATAGCTATGTTATTTAATTCAACAGGATATTGTTCCACTATGTTCATTATATGGTTTTCAGGGGAGACTGTGTGAGGATATGGCAAGCATTGCTATACCTGGATTCGTTCGGACTCCGTACGACCCATCTCGTTCCTACGCTAGGATTCCAAAGCAACCGAACAAGTGAGATGAAAATATAACCCAAATTTGAGACTTCTTTAGATTACTTACAATATTGGCCATAGCATGTTAAGAGTTTTTCTCAAACTAATTGCAAAAGTAATTTTGTTTTCCTGTAGCTTTGATTGTGGCATGTGCGTTATTAAGTTCATTGAAAGTTGGAAAGAAGATCGTGAACTTTACGAATGAGACGAGGTTTGTTAAATAAAGACTTTTGTAATTCTAATTATTCGTGCTGTACAAAAAAACCACGGTAATGATTCTTAACACTTAGTTCCCTGATAAATCTATGCACATGATTCACTCAGTTCATACCGGATGGAGTTGATGCTAGACATAATTTGTGGCCCACACAATGCATTGGTTCATCAGCTTGTTTTGTTATTGAGTGAAACGGTTAAACCTGTTCGTCGCAATGCACCACGGAACAAGAAGAAGGACGTTAGTTCACCATACACTGCACCTAGCACACGGTCATTGATTGAACGTGCGGAGGGATTACCGAAGGGGGCAATGCGCAAAGGCAAGAAGAAGTTGCTTACTTAGTATTAGTTGCAATGAATTGAACTACCACATTATACTGAGTTTACCTACTGCTGAGATGATTAGGGATTTGTTTGTCACATTAGAAAGACTTAATTCCAGGACATCTTTTGTTTGTCTACAGTACAATGATTTATTGGTTATTTTAACTAAAAATTATCTATGTTTTTTTATATGGTAGAATCCCGGATTTATCAAGGTTGCTAGGTCAAGTTGCCATACTTGTGCATGTTGAGATATGTGACCACTAACCATCCACTAATATAGCTAAACTGAACATCCAATACCTTATTATAATGAACATCCAATTTATATTTTAGACAATAGTTAGCTAACAAAATGATAAGTAAACAGAGAATAAAGATTTGAGTTGTGATTATAAAAAAAAAAGAGAAAATTATTAACTGATTATTAGATGAAAAATATTAGTTTCTATTTTTTAATTTATTAAGGACTTATTTTTCAACGCATATATTAAAAATTTTGTTAAAAAGAACGAAAGAATTAATCTATCTCAGAAGAAAAATTATCAAAATTTTTATAATATCAAAATCAAAACATAACAACCAAGTGCAGCACACACGAGTACTAACAGGTAACCATCCATGCTTAGAGCAAAAATGAACATCTGATTACCTATGGAAATGAACATCCACAATAGTTCATTATAAATGTGTAAACAGTGTCTATAATGAACAGCTACGTACCGGAAAACTATACAGTGAGGCATGTAGAAATCGGGTACAACTTTATTAAACTATCTCGTGGATTACAGAATAACCACCCAATATACTCGTTATGCATTAAGTGTACACGAAATAAAAAAAGTAAAAGGGTTCGTCCTAGCTAATGGAAAAATGGTTCTTGCAATTAATAACATATGGACCTTTGCAACAACTGCCTTAGAACCTTTAAACTAACATGAATCCTATAAACACAGAGATGAGAAAATATACACTATCACAACCTCGTCCAACTAATCCTACTTTTTGTTGAAGGAGCTTAACAAAGACATGAAACCACCGGCTTGTTCGGGAACATTCAGGCCAGAAACAGCACAATGGTTTATATCTTGAAATGTGTGCGGATGAACCACCTGCCAAAAAAAAAAAAAGAAAAAGTCTAATAGTTATGTTCATGATAGTACTATACCAAATAAACATAAAAAGTTGAGATTAAGCCAAACATATACCGGGGGTGAATTCTTTTGTTTTCTCCGTCTTGAATTCTTGATGGACTTCTCAAGGGCAGAGCCGAGCCTCTTACTCTTTGGCCTGCCCTTTGTGGTTACCTTCGATGGGCCTTGGATGTCAGCAACACCGACATCGTTCGAACTCTATGAGCCAATGTTGGTCTGAGTCTCTGCCACGCTCTCGGACCTCTTTTTGGCACGGTGCGTAGCCAACTTGGCCCTTGTTTCTTCCAAAGCAAGATGCAGCAATGCTGTTTCTTCATCGTCACCGACGAACTCTTGAGCAACATTATAGAAGTGTGCACACAGTCCCCTGAATGCAACATGACTCTCATCCGACTGACTGACATCATGGCTACTTTTGACATACGTATGCTTGCGCTTTATCTTCTTGCTCCATCGAGGAAGAACATAGCAGGAAGGTACTTTGTACACTTTATACGAATGGTAAACTTCAACGCAGTGACAGCACAACACACTTGAACTCTCAAAAAGATTGCACTCACAACGAAGCTCCTGTGTGGAACGGTCAAAGTGAACATCATACGGAATGCATAGAATAGTATCGTTGAGTAGTTTCTCCTCTTTCACCTTCACGCAGACCAATGGAACCTGTTCATCAATTGCAGAAACTCTGCAGTTAGCCTTCCTCACAAACTCAATTTGAACATCCCTAAAGAGGGTCGTGGTATACTCTTGCTGAAACTGTTTCTCTATAGGCGAGGTCGTTGCACAAGGGATAACCCCCTCGAGTCTGCAGCATCATCCTCCAGTTCCCTCTGCTCCTTGACTCCAAGCACATTGTCATATTCATGAACAAATTGGACCAAGCTAGTTTTACTGTGTAAGTATCCACCGTAGAATGCGTGCATGCTCTCACTCCTTTGCGTACTCCGCATTCCTGTCCAAAATTCACCCTTGAAGTATATTGGGACCCACATGCGTCGGTCATCATACAGATCTACAAGAAATAAATAATACCAACTTAAGCATAGAGGGCTTACACCAAACATATTACTACACCTGAGAAATGACCATCCAAAATCACTGATATATTAAACATCGAAATGTTTACTATAATGAACATCCAACTAATTATCATCCAAATTACTAATAAACTAAACATTTAGATGCCGACCAATTGCAATTAAAGCATGAGAAGTAATCGTACAGTAACAAACCTGACAGCCATGTGTTGTTATGTAAGTTGTACTCATCTATAAAATCAGCCCAATCATCTTCAAATGACTCCTCCGTCCGAGAGTTCCACACAATGTCGTTTAGGTCACCATACAAAGCTCCGTACCGGCGGTAACCCCAAGCTTGGAAGGTAGCTTATTCATAATATGCCAAATGCACCACCGGTGGCGTGTGTCGGGTAAAGTATTTTTGATCGCACGGTATAGGGATCAACATTGATCGGTTATGATACACTTTGGAGCAGTTCCCATGCACTTCACCCATTGGCTAAAAACCCACTCATAACTTCCGATTTCTTCATTCCCCAACAAAGCACAACCGAGGAGGGTTGACTTACCATGGTGGTTGACCCCAACAAACGACACAAAGTAATCCGTGCCTGCCAGAAAATCCAAACAGAAGTAAGAAATGCCAATCACAATGGAATATCGTTTTATCAAGAGAAGGACAAAACAACTTAACTACTACGTACCTATTTGTACTATATGTGCTATCAACTGAAATGATGTCTCCATAGTATTCATACGACGCCCTACACCTTGCATCAACCCATACTGCACTCTTAAATTTACACTCCTCGTCCAACTTCACCGCGTAAAAGAAGTTCGGATTGATGTCCTTCATTCTCATGAAGTAGCTCATCATCTCCCTGACATCCGCATTCACGTTGCTATTGCGGAGCCTTGCTGTTATATAGTTTCTTAAATCCTTCTCTGAGAATCCCAGGTTAGAGGGGCCACCAGCCTCATTTGACAAAGCAAGGAATGTCTTATTTGGACGAATCTCAGCCTCATCATTATCCTTGATCACGCACTTCGCATGCATGGTCAGCTGCCTATACTCATGGTAGTGCACTGCCTTTCTCGGTGAACAGGGGTGTGAGTGCGTCAAGTCAACCTTGAACAAAACCCAGTCTTGCACATCTTTATCAAACTTTAAATATATCCTTGCCTTGCACACAGCAGCGGAAATCGTATTCTTCTGCGTTGGTGCTTTAACACGAGACTCGCGGATCCCGTCGCGATTACAGTGTATAGCTTGATTAATGGGAGCCTTCGTGATCTTGTCAAATGTTGTCGTCCTTATCTTAGTTGCAAATCCAGGTTTCTTTGCATAGGACACATAAAAGTCATGCGCCATCTGTAACTGAGCAAATCGCATTCCAACTCTTGGTATCTCGTCTTCTTGTAGGTTACCATGATCTGGTAACTGTATTTTATATTAATCCAAAAGAAAAATTAATTACCATTAGTTATCAAATCAAACATAAACATTATGACTAAACAAAAGTAAGCTAGACTGCAGTACCTCATCACTAGGCTCCATCTCTTCACTTCCAACATCCATAACATCCGACAACTGTATAGCCGATAATTCCAAAACAAACAGAGTAACCAAAAGGAGGAAGATCCTTATCAAAACTCATTTAAATAAAATCTCTAAAACAATCACCGAAAACACATCAACAGCTACAAATCTAACCATGAGAATTATTTTTTTCATTTCATGTATTATTTAATTAAATTCAACCCTTTAGTTGTTTTTTTTTTCATTCAATGAAAATTATGTAAATTTATTTCTTTTATTTTGGCTATTATTTAAGGGCCATAATCTATCTTTAGTGGCTTCTTTTTTCACTCCATGAAAAAAATTCTTTTCTTGTATATTTAGATACACACACTCTTTTCTTCAGGTGCAGGAAGAAAAATATTAAAATTTTGACATTATTTATTCCTATAAGCATGAAAAATATTAAAATAATATGCAGGAAGCATATGAGCATATAACGTTATAAATATGCAGTGAGCATATAAGCATACCATTACATGATTAAAACACTCATATAAGCATATCATGGTTAGCATGTTGCAAATACAAATAGCATTTCCTTTAATTCAGTAAACAAGTCCAGCCACTGCATCACACTATACTTATCTATTTTACATACTTGCATGATCATTATGTAGATATAATATATACACACTGTAGATAAAAATAAATTCATATAAGCATACCAAAAAATTAAATTATGCTATCCCATCATGCATATAGGCACATAAGTCCATAATAGGATGATTAGCAAATGAAGATGCCATTTAACATGATGACAGCATAAATTCACATACAAAAACACATAAGAAAATATACTTCCTGGATATAATCATATAACCATAAAATGATTACTTAATTTCAGCTAATCCTCAATGCATATAATCATACTATTAAAAATAAAACAAACATAACTTTAATTACATCTCAACTCATCGATTACAATTGCATGTTTCAATAAGCATACAATCAAAAAACTCATTTATGGCAGAATTAAACGCGAAATAAACATCCATGGCAGAATTTAAAGATCCTAATTGCTCACATTGTTTGACTTGTGACCGTGCTCTGCAACATCGGCGGCTAAGTTTTCTTGTTTGTTTGATAAATTTTCAGAAACTTCAGAGGCAACACAAACTAATGGTTCAACTATATCAACCTCCATTAATGAATTTCGGCTAGGTGATGTGCATAAAGGAGGACCCTCACTTGCAACACGTTCTTCTTGCGATTCTGCCATTCTGAAGGAGTGAACACCGGCTACGTTGTGTGCAGATGAGAGGGCGGCGCTGTCGATCGTAGATGAGAGGGCGGCTGCGTTGGAAAGATCCTGCATGGGGCAGTTGTGCTGCGTTGTGTGCAGATGAGAGGGCGGCGCTGTCGATCGTAGATGAGAGGGCAGCTGCGTTGGAAAGATCCTGCATGGGGCAGCCGTGTGATCGTTGATGAGATGACGCAACGTTTTAACCTAATTAGTTGATTAGAATCTATAATTACTAGTAATACTAAATGGTTTCAAATTTCAAATTAGAAATAATACAAAATTAATTGCTAACCCATTATTTAATTTAAATTTTATTTAAACCCCCATTGTATGCATTGTACAATAAGTCTATTGTTTCCTCATACTTTTCCAACCATAAAACATACAAGGTATTTATAGGAACACTCATTAACTACTGTATATCATAAATACTAACTTACAATTACCGATTTGGATTCTCTAAATTTTGAATTTTACTTTAGAGGACAAAGTATGATCTATCACCATTTATTTCATAAGTGGGACCAATAGAAAATATGAGACAGAAAACATTCAATGGTGAGAGATCTCATTTTATCCTCTAAAGTGAAAATCTAAAATTTAGAAGATCCAAATTCTACAATTACTAACTAGCAACCAATTCATTAATAATATCTCAATTATCTTTAGTATTTTTTTCTCAAATTTAAATAGCAATTTGAGTTTAAAACTTATTAAAACAACAAAATAAAAAAAAAGTGTAGACAAAATTATCAAAACAGAATGCAGATAGAACTAACTGCAAAAAAAAAATACAGACAGAATTGTCGAAAAAAATGCGGACGAACCTATCGAAATGAAAATCCAGACGTAATTGTCGAAAAGAACCGCTGACGAAACTATTGGAATGGAAACGTAGATGAAATTACTGAAATGGAGACGCAGACAGAATTGTCAGATCGAAAGAGTGGCAAATTGCAAAAAAATTACCAACAAGATGGTGAACTATCGGATGGCGAATTGCTATAAAATTTCTGAATAGGTGGCGAACTGTCAAAAAATTGACGAATTGTTGAAAAAGTGACAAACTACCAGAAATCATGGTGCAAATGGAATGGATGAAAAGCAACGAGTTTCTCCATGAGAATTATAAACATACCTAAAAAATATAAAAGTAGCAACATCATATTAGAAGTCTTAAAAGCAGAAGGCAAAATTAGAAAGTAGATACTAAAAAACAATAGAAAAAATTCAGATAAAGATGCCAGGTTAGTAGTAAAAATGGCACATGTCAAATTTTGTTTAGACAAGAAAATACGTCAACAAGGATGAGTCAGCATTTTTGCTGATGTTTTGTCAAAGGTGGTCCAAACTAGATCCAGGTGCGGTGATGGAGCTAGTTCATAGCCGAGACAACATGTGGGTATAAAAAGCGAGTCTGTGCTGCAATTGGTTAGTGGCACATTAATTATGGCACGTGGCTTAAATATGGACTATTGATGCGGCACATTAATTAAATGACCTAGATTCAATATGAAAATTGATTGAAGAGAGAGATTAGGGCAACAACTTTGACAGGCGTGTGGCGGTGTGTGCAAGTTTTGCCAGCGACAATTTTGGGTCCATTGAACTCGAAACAATAGAAGAGCCAAATAGTGAGATTGGTGGTGGAAGTAAACTACTCTAGTAAGATGATCAAAAATGAGAAGAAAGACTTTGTAGATTGAACAAAGGAGATGGTGCTTATGCTTGACGGAAGCAACACCTTTAGGAGGCGCATGCAGGCGCGTCTAGCTATGGCGGAAGGTGGAGTTGAACTCATTCAACTTGGAATGATACGACGAAGATGATAGTATAAACGGTGATTGGTGAAGACGTCGAAAAATAGCTCAAAACGTGACTGGGAGAAGCACAATTATTAGAGGTTGACAGGAAACTTTTGGTGGCTCGTGCGTGGAGGTGCATCCTACTATAGAGGATGGTGGTATATATATGACTTTTTAGACTCGAAAAGACAAGAAAAAAAAAATAGGCTAATCGATGAGGTGAAAAAGTATCAAAATAATGACAAAAAAAAAAGAGAAAACACGACATAAAAAATAGAGGAAAATATGATAATTTCACAAAAAAAAATAATTTATCATCTTTAAAAAATATACTCTAATACCATATTATAACTCATGAGAAGAAACTAAGAAAATAGATTTATGAATTAAAATTGTGTATAGAATTGTTGTAAAAAACTATACAACATACATAATATTTACAAAAACACTCATAAACTATTATCATAAACATTAACCAACAACTCATTAATATCTCAACTATCTTTTGATAAAAAGTAATTTTACTGTTATTTGAATCTAAAATTTCTTACTAACAATTATTTTGTTATGAAGTAAGTTTAAATCTAATTGTCTTTAATTTATTTAAAAACTTCTATGATAGATGTCAAATAAAAAAATTTTCTTTAAATACTTTTCATTAACAGAATTTAAATACTATGGATTGTATTTTTATACTACTTTCTTGATCTCTTCTAAATGTAGGATCCCATCCAACCATTCTATTTCCTCGTTTGAAATTGTTTTCACTAGAGTTTCATCAAAGCTTATATTTAAGAATTGTTCCTCTAAATACCATCTTCTAAAAAACTTCCTCACTTCACCTTTAATCCTTTTCGGACCATGAAAATATTTTTCTTCAATCCTAACTTCATCTATCATCTTTCTTCTCCTTGTCGAATTTAGGACCTCAGTCAACTTATTCAAATGGCGCACTAACAGCAAACAGTGATCTACTAATACCTTAGCCAGCCCCTTCAAATCCAAACTTATGAAGTAAATTTAAATTTAATTTTCTTTAATTTATTTAATAACTTCTAATGATCGATGTCAAATAAAAAAAAAACTTCTTTATTTGAACTATCAATAAATCTACTTGACTAATTCTTGCAAATGTAATTTTTCCTTAATTTTTCATTTATAGAAATTGAATCTAATTTTTTACTTAAAAAAGTAAATAAAAAATTTACTTAAATCATGAAAACAATTTTCTATATATTTGACGTTAAATACTATGAGGGATTGATTTGAATCCTTTAAATTTTGAATTTGTACTTTAGAGAGTAAAATATGATCTTTCTACTTTGAATGGTTTCTCTCTTATATTTATTCTTGGTCATATCTATGAAATAAATGGTGAGAGATCACACTTTACCTTCTAAAGTGAAATTCAAAATTTAGAAGATCCAAATCCCTATACGAGTATCAACATAATTATTGTCATTTGACTCTTATCATTCTTCTACGGCAATAATTTAAATACTTTTTTCGTTAACAGAATTATCATTATTAACTTCTGTTAAATATGGGCAAAAATAATTGACTAAATTTTTAAAGTTCTCACTTAAATTTACGCCTTGCATCGATTCGGTCCATGAAGTTATTCAAGTTGCTCTATTATAATCTCCAACATTAAACTATGAACACCATAATAATCTCGACTTCTTTTCACTAGCGACTCAACAAATAGATGATGCCACGCTGGCCCTTCTTTCTTCCTCTCTACAAAAGTGCAAAGTGATAACTCATGTGTAGTTGACTTTACGTGAAGTTGATAGTTGAAAGCCGTTAAATAATTTGATTGATTTGACTAAATTTTCATCTAACGACTCTCAATTATCAACTTCAAGTGAAATCGACTGTAGCTGAATTTACACCAAAGTGCAAATGCAAACCAATTCGAGTCATTGATCAACCAATTCAGATGGACATTATACTATGCAAGTTGTCTTCATCTATCAAGTTGTTTCACTATTATTTTATAAAAATAATAAATAAATATCCTGGAGAAACATAACTTTGCACCTGTCTTCTGGCTGCTGGTTCATGCCAAATGCATGAGACAACAAAATCTGGAGAATATAAGATAAGAATCTCATAATAATTATTATGCCTTCAATAATTGTTCCCTTAAATATTTTTCTCTACTAAAATTTAATTGTGTACAAAACATGGCCTTAATTAATTAATTAAAGGATGTAACAACTAACAAGTAACAACCAACCGTTTAATAATGACACAATGTACATAACGCCATCGAAGCCATTGATGACATGTAATTCTCACATGATTTTTTAGGTGTTTATCGAGACACAAAATCACACCTGAAAACGAACAAATAAAAATGCCCTTTATGTTATTCATCATATGAATATTCTTCCACTTCTCCTCTATTACCTTCCTCCTCAAATATCATCTTTGACAAAATTAATAACATAGATGAAATTAAAAAAAATATATAAATAACAAAGAACACGAACATAAGCCAACGAATTATAACTTAAATAATATAGTATTTTCATACTCACTCAGAGGTCGTGATTTCGAATCTTATTTCTAACTTTGAAAAAATAAAAAAAAGAACACGAACATAACAAAAGTAATGCCTTTGGATCCTTATACGAAGACGAATTCCTGGGAATAAGAAGTAAATTAGAAAGAAAAACAGAACAGAAGTAGTAAAGGGGAAAAAAAGGACATCCTGATGTACAAGTATCACACAGACACACATTAATAAAGATCTTAACTTAATCGTCGCTTTAAAACTCTCATTAAAAAAAAAAAAAAACTAAAACGCCATTTATTTTATGCTTATCAGCACGTCGCATAACCCACAATAACTTAATTAAACATTTCACACGTGCTTAAAAAAAGTTTAATTACAATTCATTTATTTTAAGTTTCCTAAAAGTAGGATAAAGGTTAAATAAATATGAGTATTGACGAACTAAACACCCATTAAAAGTTAAACGTGTTGTTACTATAACGAAACTATCTCTCAAGATTGTTTGAGTTCTTCAACATCTACCGTGCACCTATTCACTAAAGAAAAAGTGAAAAACCAGTCAATTAAAAACCCCTCACCAACCTTTCTCTACTCATTTAATTAATCACTCATTCACATGTATGTAATAATAATAATAATAATAATAATAATAATAATAATAATAATAATAATAATAATAATAATAATAATAATAATAATAATAATAATAATAATAATAATAATAATAATAATAATAATAATAATAATAATAATAATAATAATAATAATATAGAAAAAAATATAAATTTAATTTTAATATATTATCAGTCTAAAGTAATTTTATATGTTGTGTATTACTTTTGAACTATGTAAAATGCTTTACATTATCAGTGTATCAAAATTAAATATTAGTCAATTTTTTCAGAGTTTATAATTTAAGATCTAAAAAAAATTTATGGTTTAAAATTTAGAATTTAAAAAATAAAATAATTTTAAAAATTACCTCATGAGTGAAAAAAAAGTTAGTTCCCTAATATTTCTCCTAATAATGATCTGCCACCATTTATAAATGATATACATTGGTATGGTAGCTCAAATTCTTCTCCCACATTGACTCAAAAATTAAAGGAGTCGTCGCATGCGCAAGACAGTGACGAAACAATTTACCAAACACATGGTGCGCATAACATACCTGGCATTGTCATGGCTACTACTCTCGGCATTGTTAACGATTATGGTTACCATTCCAACCTCGGAGGCAAACAGTGGTAACGTTCCAGCAGTGATAGTTTTCGGAGATTCAACGGTGGATTCGGGAAACAACAACATGATAGCGACGGTTCTGAAGAGCAATTTCAGGCCATATGGGCGTGACTTTGAAGGGGGACAACCAACAGGAAGATTCAGTAACGGAAGGGTTCCGCCGGATTTCCTCGCGGAGGCGTTGGGGGTGAAAAGTTCAGTTCCGGCGTACTTGGATCCTGCATATAACATTGAAGATTTTGCCACTGGTGTTTGTTTTGCTTCTGCTGGAACCGGATATGATAATGCTACTTCTCATGTTCTTGTAAGTATGCTTCCATTTTTTTTCTTTCAATAATAAAAAGATGAGTCCGCTACACATAAAAAATCGATGGAAGGAGAACTTGCAAATACAGTTTTCTTTACATAAAACATAAAGCTAATTAGCTAACAGTGAAAATAAACAACAATTTAAATAAAAATATATTAAAATTGATAATAAAAAATTGTTAGATAATAATTTAATTAAACTTATCAAATTATTTAATAATTTTTTACTATTAATTTTAAATAAAAATAATTGTATGTGAACTTTTATTTAAAAAAATCAATTCCTAGACCAGTTATAATATATATATATATATATATATATATATATATATTATTTAATTTATTTTTAATATATATTTTATATTTTAATATATTTTTATATAAATTATTGATTTTTTTGTGTATACATAATATAATTATTCAAATATACTTATATTATTTATACACTAAATATTTCTTATATTCATATAAATATGGTGATTATTAATTAATTATATATCTAAAATTTTTTAATTAAAAAATTAAAAATATATATTAATTATGAAACATACTTATGTTTCACTACTCAAAGGTAAAAATATATTTTTTATCTCGAAAATTTACAATAAATTTTAAAAATATCACTAAATATTATTTTATTTCAATTTTATTCTAAATTTTTTTTATTTATATTAAATATATTCTTAGCAGATAAATTTTAAAAATTTTAGGACAAATTCAGTTAAAATTTCACAACAATAATCTTCGGTACAAGTAAATTAGATATAGTTGCCGTGCATTATTATTAGATTAGTCTTAAACGTTTTAAAATTTTAGCTACTAGAAATATATTTTATGTAAATAAAAAAATTTTGGGACAAAGTTAAAAATAAATTTAAAATATTTTTTAAATTTTTGACAAATTTTAAAAATAAAAAATAAATTTTATTTATAAAAGAAATAAGACAGAAAAAAATTTGATTTTGTTCTGTTTTTGGTTATGAAAAATAATTAATAAAATGGAATTATTATTTGAAGTTACCTATAAAAGAAATAAGACAGAAAGAAATTGATTTTGTTCTATTTTGAAAATAATTAATAAGATGGAATTATAATTTAATAAGAAGAATCTTATGATGTACTAATTGGGAAGTATAGTTCATGGTCTAAAAGAGATCATCATTATTTTTGTTTTTTAAAGAAAGAATGAATTGTGTCACTTTTATGTTAGTTATTATAGTATAAAAATAAAAATAAAAATAATTTGTGTCAGAATAATTTAAGTGTCTTTACCCAATTAAGTGGTGCATGTGTTTTTTTGGTTTTGTTTTCTTGTCTATGAAAGTGAAAATTCTTGAGAATCTTCTCATGTACTTGGAAGTGCATCTTTAGTTTTTTTTTTTTTTTTTCAACTAACAAAAAGAAAGATCGTAAGAGTAAATTATTATTTTAATTCATGCCTTTTATTTTGTCATGTTAGATATTAATAAAAATAAAAAATCCATTCATGCATGCATAGTCGGAGAGCATTACGAGAAATATTTTATCACATTAGTAAAATAAAAAAAGAAAGTAATCATTCTCATTCTCACTTTTTTACTTAAACCAACTAGACTTTTTAATTTAAATCTTTTTTTTAATTCAAAGGAACAACTAAATCCAGTTTTGAATAAACTAAAAGTAATTTTTAACAAAATGTTCAATCCAGATTTGGATTGAACTACATATATATGTATAGAATTAGAAGACAATAATGCAAACTTGAAATTCTTGAAATTAGTCTCATCAAAATAATATACAAGGACCTTATATAAGTCAAATAAAATAAAATAATATTTTATACAAAATATCAAATTCATAATAAAATTTTAAAATTATTACTACTTTTACTGTCAACTAATTAATTATTATTAATAATAATTCATGTCAATATGATTAGGATTAAATACAATTTTAGTCTCTATGATTTAGGCTGAATTTTTTTATCTTTAATATTTTTTTACAAATAAAATCGTTTCTAAGGTTTAACGTAATTTTAAAATCATCTTTTTGGGCAAATTAATTTTTTAAATAACAAAGATATCCTTTCTTTCTCTTCTCACCACCACCATCATCTATTCTTCACATTGTTACCAATACAACCACCGCTAAACACCCGTTTTTCTCTTCTCACCATCTCCCAACCCACGACCACCCCATCGCCATCTATTCATGAATACAAAAAAAACTCAACATTCAGCAACAATCTCAAATAAATCAAAACCAAAACAACAATTCAACAAAACCACTTCAACAAACAAAGAAAATCATCATCTTCCTCAAAACAAACATTAACAGAAAAATTAGACATTAACAAGAACAACAAGCATCTTGTTCTTTTTTCAATTTCTCACAAAAACAAAAAAACCAAAAAAAAAATCCAAAAACAAGAACAAGATCAGAACATCACTACCCATGTTCTACAAAATTTTCTGTTAACTCAGCCGCAAAATTTGTGATGAATTTGAAAATTAGAGATTGTGATAAATAAGAACAAGAATTAGAAATTTGAATCTTAACTTGCCTGTGATGACAATGACGGTAGACTTATATGGTGGTGGTGACAGTGAGTCAGAACGACGAAGGACAAAGAGAAAAGGGGAAGAGAGGCGTGACGGTGATGCTGAAAACGCGAAAAACACGACGATCACCACCACCTCTTTGAAGATGACAAGCTAAGGACATGAGGTAGGGGCGAGGATGAAAGACGATTTTAAAATTAAATGAACTTTAGGAACAAATTTAAATGCAAAAAAAAATTGAAAACACATAAAATTTTTTGTCTAAATCTTAAAAAATAAAATCATACTTAACCCATATTATTATCTTATAGAATGTAATACCATTGTGGAAAGAATTGGAGTTCTACAAGGAGTACCAAGTAAAATTGAGAGAGCATCTTGGAGTAGAGAAGGCAAATCATATCATAAGAGAAGCTTTATATCTTATGAGCTTAGGAACCAATGATTTTCTTGAGAATTATTACATTTTCCCAACTAGAAGAGCTCAATTCACAGTTACACAATACCAAGATTTTCTATTGGGAATTGCTGAGAATTTCATTAGGGAATTGTATGCACTTGGAGCAAGAAAATTATCCATAACTGGCCTTGTTCCTATGGGGTGTCTCCCATTGGAGAGGGCTACAAATATCTTTGGTGATCATGCTTGCAATGAAAAATATAACAATGTGGCTTTGGGGTTTAATGCCAAGTTGGAGAATTTGATCTCAAAGCTTAATAGGGAACTGCCACAATTGAAAGCAATTTCAGCAAATGCATATGACATAGTTGATGATATCATTAAAAGGCCCTCCACATATGGTATGGTTCTCTCATATGTTTTCTTTGATTTATTTTGTTGAGAAACATGTTTTATTATATTTAAAGTTTAAAGATAAAATATGAGGAAAAAAAATTAAAAAAGAGAACAGGACAAAAAATTTCTCTCATTTTTTTAGATTTTCTCTCTGTTCATGTTTAAATAATTAGGAATGAAAGTGATTAAAAATTGGAATGACTTATTTTAAAAGATATTTTTGTTTTATATATTGAAATTAAGAATAATATTAAATCCTTTTCACCTTTTATACTATATATTTTCTTTCATATTCGTTTGACTTGTGGGAAAATTTTTTTATGGATGATCTTGAATTAAACATAAAATTTTTCTATTTTCTTCATCATTTTAAGTCAATCTAAACAAGATATAGTAGCCACCAACCAAAAAAAAAAAAATCTAAACAGTATAATACTTCATTATCAAAAATAATATCTGATCTGCCTTCAAAATTTCGTCTCTGACGTGTGAGAATAAATTAAATAATTACAAGCATCCAATTTGAATTAATTGCATACTAAATGCATTATACCTAACTGAGGTCCACCCCTGTAACTCTTGATTGAGACTACTATATTTGATTTATTATAAGGATTTAGTTATTTTGCTTTTTAAGAGTAATTTAAATGTTAAATTATTCCCAAAGTTCTTATAATTTTATTAAATTTATAATTAATTTTTAATAATTTAAAATTTTTTAATTGGATTTTTACGTTATTTTAAATTTTGTAATTTGTGCTGTAACCGTAAGTTAGTTAATTGAGATTCATCATCATATTTTTTTTTTTCTGTTGTACAAGAGAATAAAAGTGGTATTCTGCTGTAAATACAAGCAATAACATGCCAATAAATTTTTGTTAAAATTAAAATTTAACTAAGAAAACTAGTTAATATTTAGTTAATAGTAAAAATAAATAATTTTTTAGTGTATTAATATATAAGTGCATTAAACTTAACCTTTTGAAATTTTATTTTTAATTTTAAGTAGTACATCTTTAACAAAAACTTAGAACTTGCCAAAACTAAGAGAGAGTCCAATAAAATTGCTAGGCAAGGCCCCATAAAGCTGAAATCTTTAACTATGAATTTACCCAAGAATGGAAAAAAAAACACTCATGAAACTTTTTCTAATACTATAATATTATCCCTAAAATTGAGATGATAAACTAAGTTTAAGTAGTATCATTACACTATGTCATAATATTATATTTCTAAAAATTTAAGTTAATAAACAAAAAATACATGAATAATTATATCTTTTTTTCTTATACAGTTTTTTTTCTAATTTTGCGTGAATTTTGCATAATTTTTTTTCTTTTAGAATTAATAAATATTGAAATTTAGACTTTTAAGTCATAGAAATTTTAATCCCATGTTATGCTTTTTTTTTTCAAAAATTTAAATAAATAAAAAAATACACATAAATAATTATATCTCTAAAACACCACCTGTACAAAAAAAAAAAAAGTTACACCACTAAATAACTTTTTTTTCCTTCTCATAATGGCCATATTATTATATTTCAGGATATGAGGAGGTAGAGAAAGCATGTTGTTCAACAGGAACATTTGAAATGAGCTACTTATGCAGTGACCAGAATCCACTTACATGCACTGATGCCTCCAAATATGTCTTTTGGGATGCCTTCCACCCCACAGAGAAGACGAACCATATTGTCTCAGATTATTTGCTACCAAAGATTCTTGCAAATTTTATATGATGTTCATCCACTCTTAATTAGTTTTCCTTTCAAAAGATATGCCTTTATTCAACACCTAGGTGCATTATTCAAACACATTATATTGTAGTAACATTTAAAAATGAATATAATTGATGAGATTGTGATGTATGTGCTATATATGTATGTATATGCTTTCCTTCTCATGTTAATTACCACTCTTGGTTTATATTATATACATATCCTTCGTTCCAGAAAAAGTATATCATGTGTAATAATTAACTATATATATATATATATATATATATATATATATATATATATATATATATATAGTGCAATCTTATATAAAGTTATCAATAAAAAATTGTTGCTAAATAATTTCTTTAGAAGTATAATTTTACTGTTAATTGAATCTATTTATTATAAAATACTATTTTAGTTCAAATCTAATTTTCTTAATTTATTTAAAAAAAATTTATGATCGATGTCTGAAGGTTGTAGAAGGCTTAGAGAAGAGAGGGTTGAATCTATGACCTTCTTTTACTTTAATGAAATAACTCTTTTAAAACACACTTGCAATCTGAATCTATTTGAACTCAGCAACGAAAAAATTATGAGACAATTTCATTTTATCTCGTGAATATCAAAAAACAGAATAGAGTAGGGATGAGAAAAGCTGATACCATCATGTATCCTGGTTCGGTTGCCTTGTGCAATACAATCTACGTCCAGTCTCTACTACAACAGTGGTGGAATTTCCACTATAGTTAAAGTATTACATACACCAATTCCACAGAATTGACACAATCCTTTCACACTCAAATTCTAACCTAATTTGACTTGGTTATACTAATACCTAACTCTTACTCTTAGTGCTAACCCAACTAAGAAATGGGTACCTCATAGGTACAAGATACAAGACACAGACTTAACCTAAAGAAATCTGAAATTATTCTAGACTTTTCACTCATGTGTATCTTTCTGCCCCTTTTCACTCTTAGGCTCTTTCAATGACTCTTTCATTCAACTTTTTACCTCAAAAAATTACAGAAAGATAAACATTGAAAAGTAAATTACAATCTGTTACATCCAGAAAGCCGTGCTTTGGAAGAAGCTTGTACAATTTGGAAAAAGGTTTTGATTGATCAAAAAGAAGAATCCACTTCAACCGATATGCCCTTAGGCACGATCATACATAACATAGAAATCACACTCGGAAAGGGTGGACAATTAGCTAGAGCAGCAGGTGTTGTAGCGAAACTGATTGCAAAAGAGGAAAAATCAGCCACATTAAAATTATCTTCTGGGGAGGTCTGTTTGATATCAAAAAACTGCTCAGCAATAGTCAGACAAGTGGGAAATATTGGGTAAACCAGAAAACTTTGGGTAGAGCCGGATCTAAATGTTGGCTAGGTAAGCGTCCTGTAGTAAGAGGAGTAGTTATGAACCCTGTAGATCATCCCCATGGGGTGGTGAAGGTAGGACCCCAATTGGTAAAAAAAAAACCTGCAACTCCTTGGGGTTATCCTGCACTTGGAAGAAGACAAACAGTGGCAATTTTATTTGAAAGAATCAAATTTTTTTTATTTATTCTAACTTACATATCTTATAATAAAAATTTATTAAAGTCCGGTTGCGAGGTCGAAATATTAAGTATGAATCATAGTTCTAATACTTTATAAAATCTATTTTATATATTCCGTGCTCTAGATACTAGAAAATAATATCTGACGGGGTAAAACCATCTCTATCAAGATGACAAATCCTTTATTTTTGTTCTGTATTTGTAATAAGATCAATTAGAACAAGTCACACACTCATATTCCGAAAATATTATCTAGACGGGTGAATAGATCGACCTTAAAACAACAACGATTAATTACGATTGCTATAAAAGAAGCTCGTATTTTATCTTCGTTACCCTTTCTTAATAATGAAAAAAGATTTTTAATAATGAAAAAAAATTGAGTCAACCGCTAGAACTACTACTACTGGTTAAAAAAAAATTAGAGTTATTGTTTAAGTGAATTCAAATTGGAATTGAAACACAAATCAAATGTGGATTGATGTTTTGTTCGAAAACAAAAACTATGACAATCAAATTTTGATTGTTGTCTTGTAAGAAATGTGGAGGAGATTAATGCTTCAACAGTCTCTTTGCTATGTGATAAACCAGATTTGCTAGCCTCTGATTCAGTTCTTCATTCTGACGGAATGCTCCTTTGACTAGGAATTGAAGCACTGTCCAAGTAGATGAACTTCTTCAAAGAGCTCTTCTCAGAACATACACCTCAAGAACACTGGTTTTCTCTCCTTGACTTCTGAATAATGAGAAATCTTCTTTTGTATCTCCTTGCATGTTGTTGAGTTGCTCTCTCCTAGGTCAACCCTTGAGCAATGTGCTTCACCAACTCACCACGTCACTTTTCAATTAATCCCCAAATTATAAGTTGTGGTTCTGACTCTTTTTTGTTGACTAAAAGCCATAGAAAAGCATAAACAAATATTTTCAATGGTAAACCCATATCTTAGCCATTGAAACACAACTTGGTCCCCAAGACACACTTATGACCATAGATGCACATCAGTGAAGAACAGAGATCATCTTTCCTATATACTTCATTTTGGACTGGCAGAGAGTTGGGAAGAGGAGAAGAAAGCAATATGCATGCAATAGGAAATATGTTACTTTTGACCTTTGCCTTAGTTTGATTTGATTTGATTTGGTTGATTAGACCTTAACCTTTCTTACCTAACCTTCTCTTTCTTTCTTCTTTGGTGACTAGTTTAGGAACTAAGTCTTCTCTTACTTCTCTGATTTCTGACCAAGAGAAAAAAGGTGAACGTTGCTTTTGGTGAAAACAAATGAGAGAGAATTGCTTGCTCACGGACTTGGATCGGATATTATTAATGCAACCTATTTGATTTTTTTTTTGCCCATCTAATTTCATTGCTTTGAATCCTTTTGGGCTGTTTATTGATTTGGAGCCCACCAGCCTTGTTTCTTATTTTCCATCTAATTGGCTGCTGCTGTATATTGATTTTTAGCCTGCATCACTCAATTACAATAATTAACAACTAATTGGATAATTAATCTAATAATTTAATATTTGTCATCATCAATTATATTAGTTAATTTCTTAACTCAATAATGTCAAATCAAAATAAAATAACTTTCTTTTATTAAAAGAAACCTTAAGTTTTGATGATTTTAATTTTCTAGCGCACTCATCCAATTTGCGGCGGTTTAAAATTCTCGTAGGTCTCTTATAAATATCTCATATGTTACTACACCACTCAAATCTAGAATCTAAGTCAACACCAAGTGCAAATTCCGAGCTTCTGGAATTCTATACAGATGGAGTAACAAACTTTTTAAAGAGCTCGTTAGGATTTTTAAGATTTGGACTTTCATTTATTGGATAGATTGTCTTTGCATTGTATTTTATAAGATAAGTTTTATGTTTGTTGTAAAATAAATAAATAAATAAATAAATAAATAAATAAGATGTAATAAATATAAAAGTATAAATAAAATACTATTATTAATAGTTACTAACACTATTAAACCACTATAAAGATAATATATTAATAATATATTAGTAATTTATAAAAAAAGAAAGTAAAGAAATGCTTTGTATAAGAAGGAAAGAGAGAGGAAGTATTTGCTTTATTGCTTGTGTGTAAAAAGCATCTGATGATGCTCGGTATTTATACAAGTAAAGCGATGTTACTTTCAACATTTATTTATTGCTTCTTGTATTGTAAATAGATTCATTCAATTTTGAGAATGAAATCCAACGTGGTCATCCATCTTTATCACAACACTCCTCCTTGGATGACCATTTAGGATTATTGCCTCGTTAAAACCTTACTAAAGAAAAAGAATATAATATCCTTTGTGATGGGGACTGCCTCATTAAAAACCTTGTCAAGAAAAACCCAATCGAAAAAAAAACCTAACTAAGGAAAAAAGAGTACAGTCTCCCCCTATTGTCAACATCATTTAATGTCTCGAAATTGGCGCATCCCGATCTCATGTACCAATCTTTCAAAGGAGAAATTTGGGAGTGACTTTGTGAATAAATCTACCAGATTGTCACTTGAGCGGATCTGTTGGACATCAATTGTCCCTTGATTTTGAAGATCATGAGTGAAGAAGAATTTGGGAGAAATATGCTTTGTTCTATCACCTTTAATGTATCTGCCTTTAAGTTGAGCAATGCATGCTTTATTATCTTCAAACAGGACAGTTGGAGCTATCTTATGATTAATTAGTCCACATGATGACAGGATATATTGGATCAAACTCCTGAGCCAAAAACACTCGCGACTTACATCATAAATCGCTAGTATTTCAGCATGATTAGAGGAGGTTGCTGCTATCAACTGTTTCGTGGACCTCCATGATATAGCTGTACCACCATATGTGAACAGGTATCCTGTTTGAGATCTCCCTTTGTGTGGATCAGATAAGTATCTGGCATCTGCATAGCCAACTAGTTGTGACTTGGATCCGTAGGGATAAAACAATCACATATCAACCGTTCCATGAAGATATCAAAAGATTTGCTTGATTCCACTCCAATGTCTTCTGGTTGGAGAGGAACTATACCTTGCTAGTAAATTCACTGCGAATAATATGTCAGGTCGCGTATTATTAGCAAGATACATTAGCGCTCCAATGGCACTAAGATATGATACTTCAGAACCAAGGATATCTTCATTTTCTTCTTTAGGAAGGAATTGATCCTTCTCCACATCCAAAGATCTTACGATCATTGGGGTACTTAATGGATGTGACTTATCCATATAAAATCTTTTCAAGATCTTTTCTGTGTATGTCGTTTGATGAATAAAGATCCCACTTTTTATATGCTCGATCTGCAGGCTGAGACAAAACTTAGTCTTTCCAAGATCTTTCATCTCAAACTCTTCTTTTAGAGTTTTTATAATTGTTGGAATCTCTTCAGGAGTCCCAATGATATTTAAATCATCAACGTACACAACAATTATAATGAACCCAGATGTATTTTTCTTTATGAAAACACATGGGTAGATATCATCATTCTTGAATCTGTTTTTTGCCAGATACTCAGTAAGACGATTATACCACATTCATCCAGATTGCTTTAGACCATATAAAGATCTTTGCAATTTGACTGAGTATAACCCTTGCGAATATTCATTGGATGGTTTAGATATCTTTAGTCCTTCAGGGACTTTCATATAGATATTCCGATCTAATGAGCCATATAAATAGGCTGTTACCACATCTATTAAATGCATATGCAGTTTATGATATGCAGATAAACTGACCAAATAACGCAATGTTATCGCATCCACTATAGGGGAATACGTTTCTTCATAATCTATACCGGGCGTTTGTGAAAAACCTTGTGCCACAAGTCAGGATTTGTAGCGCACAACTTCATTTTTCTCATTTCTTTTTCTCACAAATATCCACTTATATCCAACAGGTTTTACATCTTTAGGGTACGGACTACAGGTCCGAAGACTTCACGTTTTGCAAGTGAGTCTAATTCAGCCTTCATGGCTTTTTTCCATTTTGGCCAATAATTCCTTTGTCGACATTCTTCGACTGATCTTGGCTCAAGATCCTTACTTTCATGCATGATATTTAATGCCACATTATATGCAAATATTTTATTGACAATTGTCTTATTTTGGTCCCATTTCTTTCCTGTTAAGACATAATTTATTGAGATCTCGTCATTTTCACAATTTTCAGGTACCTGAACGTCTTCTAGCGTTAAAACTATATCAGAATTTTCGACAACTGCAGGTATCTCTACTATGTCTTTTTCAACAGGAATATTATTTACCTCTTTTCTCTTTCGAAGATTTTTATCTTTGGAACCGACAGGCCTGCCACGCTTCTGGCGTGTATTTGCTTCAGTGGCTATTTGTTCTACTGGGACATCAATTCGAATTGGGATATTTTTCGCTGGTATATAAGATTTGGTTATCCTCTTTGTATCGGAAAATGCATCAGGCAATTCATTTGCTATTCTTTGCAAATGTATAATCTTTTGAACTTCTAGTTCACATTGTCCTGATCGAGGATCTAAATGCATCATTCCAATTAAGTTCCTTTTCAGGAAGCTTATTCTCTCTCCCTAATGTTGGAAATTTTGATTCATCAAAATGACAATCCGTAAACCGGGCTTTAAATACATCTCCCGTTTGTATCTCAAGATACCTCACTATAGAGGGAGAATCATATCCAACATATATCCCCAATTTTCTTTGGGGTCCCATTTTGGTGCGATTAGGTGGTGCAATGGGAACATATATCGCACACCCGAATATTCTTAAATGGGAGACATTTGGCTGCTGGCCAAAAGCTAATTGCATGGGAGAGAACTGATGGTAACTTGTTGGCCTCAAACGAATAAGTGCTGCGGCATGTAAAATAGCATGCCCCCAAACCGAAGTTGGGAGATTTGTTCTCATAAGCAAGGGTCTAGCAATTAATTGGAGGCGTTTAATAAGTGATTCTGCTAACCCATTTTGTGTGTGAACATAAGCTACTGGATGTTCAACACTTATTCCATTAACCATACAATAAGCATCAAAAGCTTGGGAAGTAAATTCACCAGCATTATCAAGACGAATTGCTTTAATTGGATTTTCTGGAAATTGTGCTTTTAATCGAATAATTTGAGCTAGTAATCTCGCAAACGCCAGGTTGCGAGAAGATAATAAGTACACATGAGACCATCTCGAAGATGCGTCTATCAGGACCATAAAATATCTAAAGGATCCACATGGTGGATGAATAGGTCCACATATATCACCTTGAATCCTTTCTAGGAATTAAGGGGACTCAAATCCAATCTTTACTGGTGATGGCCTTAAAATTAACTTTCCTTGAGAACATGCAGCACAACAAAATTCACTAGTTTTAAGAATCTTCTGGTTCTTTAGTGAATGTCCATGGGAGTTTTCAATAATTCTCCTCATCATGGTTGTTCCTAAATGACCCAATCTATCATGCCAAGTTATGAATTCATTTGAGCTAGTAAACTTCTGATTTACGATGGCATGTGATTCAATTGCACTAATCTTGGTATAATACAACTCAGATGAAAGTGAGGGTAATTTTTCTAATATAACTTTCTTATTTGAATCATGAGTTGTGATACATAAATACTCATGATTTCCTCCATTCATTGTCTCAACATGATATCCATTTCGGCAAATATCTTTGAAACTCAACAAGTTCCTCAGAGACTTGGTAGATAATAGTGCATTATTTATTATAAATTTTGTTCCTCCAGGAAACAAAATTATAGCTCTTCCAGAGCCTTCTATCACATTGCTTGAGCCAATAATAGTATTAACATATTCCTCTTTTGACACAAGATGGGTAAAATATATATCATTTTTGAGAATAGTGTGTGAACTTGCACTATCCGCAAGATATACATCTTCATTATATATCCTTGTCATTTTTTTCAAAAAAATAATAATAAAATGAGCAGTATGCACAGTTAAATTGAATACTTGGTCGGAATTATTTTTCTAAGAAATACTGCACATAATATCATATACTGAAATTTTATTTTAAAACATGACATATTTAATGATTTCAAAATTCATAAACATTGATATTTCATTATTTATATACATCATATTTGAAACTCAAATACATAGAAAATAAAATTTAACAATAAGTTCTTTACATTATTTATTTACATGGATACTTAACAATCTCACATATTAAACTATTCCATCATTGATCAAATGACCAATATTCCCTTCAGGATCCTCAAAGAAATCAGATACATCATAATGAGTGGTGAAATTTTCAGCATCATTGGAAACAAAATTTGTTTCCTTTCCTTTGTCATCCTTTTTCAAAGATGCTTGATAAAGATCGACTAGATGCCTTGGGGTACGACAGGTACGAGACCAATGGCCTTTTCCACCACAACGAAAACACTTATCCTCTTTTGATTTATTCTGCCCGATATTTCTTTCTTTATCCCACTTCTGGTGAGATCTTCTCTTTTGAGTATAATTCTTTTTCTTCCCATAATTTTTCTTGTTATTAAAACCTTACCATTTACCTCTTCTGGGGTAATTTGTCGCATTTACTTCAGGAAATGGGGCAGTGCCAGCTGGGCGCGCTTCATGATTTTTCAATAACAACTCATTGTTGCGTTCAGCAACAAGAAGGCAAGAAATTAACTGAGAATATTTTTTAAACCCTTTCTCTCGATACTGCTGCTGCAGGAGCACATTCGAGGCATGGAAGGTTGAGAAAGTTTTCTCCAACATATCATGATCAGTTATTTTTTCCCCACACAATTTCATTCGTGAAGTGATTCGAAACATTGCAGAATTATATTTATTTATAGATTTAAAATCTTGTAAATGTAAATGCGTCCATTCATATCGGGCTTGAGGAAGTATCACCGTTTTCTGATGATTATACCTTTCTTCAAGATCTTTCCAAAGATCTGCAGGATCTTTTAATGTGAGATATTTATTTTTCAATCCTTCGTCAAGATGACGACGGAGAAAAATCATGGCTTTGGCTTTATCCTTCTGGGTTGCATTATTTTCAGCCTTAATGGTATCTCCAAGATCCATTGAATCAAGATGAATTTCAGCATCTAGTATCCATGATAAATAATTGTTTCCAGATATATCAAGAGCACTGAATTCAAGATGAGAGAGTTTCGACATAATGAAAATTTGTTACCTGAGTCTTCCTAAAAATTTGATCAGAATCTCGTGCTGATAACGTATTGTAAAATAAATAAATAAATAAATAAATAAGGAAGATGTAACAAATATAAAAGTATAAATAAAAAAACTATTATTAATAGTTACTAACACTATTAAACCACTATAAAGATAATATATTAATAATATATTAGTAATTTATAAAGAAAGAAAGTAAAGAAATGCATTGTATAAAAAAGAAAGAGAGAGGAAGTATTTGTTTTATTGCTTGTGTGTAAAAAGCATCTAACGATGTTTGGTATTTATACAAGTAAAGCGATGTTACTTTCAACCTTTATTTATTGCTTCTTGTATTATAAATAGATTCATTTAATTTTGAGAATGAAATCCAACATGGATAAAAGAATGGAAAAAGCTTTTATTGTGTCACTTAAGTTATATAGGAATTCTCGAACCCATGAGTTAAGAATAAGAAGTTCTTGATTACCCAGACTGGAATAACCACTTAGAATAACAAAACTAAGTATGTTTGTCGAGAAATGCAAAATTGCATGGATACGATCCTCGTTGTGCGTCGTGATCAATTGGATGATTTCTTTGTATATTTTGGTACGAAGATTTTGTGAACGTAGTCATCTATCTTTATCACAATAATGTTTATATCTAATACTTTTTATAAGTCTATAAAATGATCAAGTGATTCACTTTAGGTTTTCGAATTTTATCGCGCGTTACCGAGTTATGTTTAGGCCTATAAATAAAGAGTATATATAGCAGATAACTAAGTTCTTGATAGATAGTGTTAAGTCACTGTAAATAAATAATTGAGGGGACTCAAATATACATATATTACAATTAGGTTCCGTGGTGGCAAGGATTTTAATGGCTAAGAATGACTAAAGTTTGATAGACTAATCTTGTAATGATACGTGGTAAGAAAAATTCCTTTTTTGACGAGTAAATCAATATCACATCACTAATTAAATACGGTAATTGAGAAATAAATTACTGAAAAGATATTTGGGAATTTTTCTGACCAAAAATAGGTTTTTGTTACATGGGCCTTAGCCTTGACAGAGTAAAAACATAAAATGAAAACAATGGTTGGGTGTCCAAAAATATAAAAAAAACAAATGAATATAAGTTTTGAAAATACAATATAAACTAAGATAAACAGGACATTATAAAAAAAATTTATTTATCTTAAAAATTAATTAGAAGTGTATGTCTGTTTTTAATATTAAACCATATTTGTAATTGCAACTATATAGTTTAGAAGTTAATGAATATTTTTTTACTAAATAAACATATAATTAAGTTACCGAAAAAGTTATAATTAATTAGTCATAGTTGTGAATGTATTTAAGCTATTTTTATTTATAATTTTATATTTTTATAATAATAAATTTGCCTATGATAAAATAAAATATATAATGGAATAATTTGTATAAGAAGTCCCAACAATGAAGAAATAAAATTATGAATAATGAGTTTTGACTTTTGTTGCTTTTTATTGTATTTTTATGAGTGAATAGAAATATAAATTTTAATAAACTAGGTGTTAAATTTTAAATTTATTTTAATTTTTTAATGGTTCACACCCCTAATTGCATATATGTTATGTTAGCATAGTCATTTGAATACATTTTTGATTGAATCTAAGCATTACTTATTATAGTTGGCAATAATAATAACCTATCAAGTTAGTTTTTGATTTTTGATGGTATTTTTCAATTCGAAAGGTTAAAAATTAATTTGTCGTGAATTTAAATTTTATTTAAGAGTTTGTCACTGACTAATGAATTGTTCCATTTAAAAACCATAGTTTATATCTTTTTTAAAAAGAAAATTTTGCTTAAAAAATATTTTAACATATTAAATAAATAAAAAATAATTTTATATTATTGTATCCAAACATAAAATTTGTTTAGGTGCTATTAAGTAGTAATAATAATTTTTTTAATATGTTTGACAAATTTTTAATAGTAAAATAAAATATTAAAAAATAAAAAACTTTTTTAAAAAACTATAATTTATAATTTTTTTTAAAAAAATTATTTAAAAAATATTTATAACATAATAAATAAATAAAAAGTACTTCTATGTTATTATACTTAAATATAATTAATACAAAATTATTTTTATATAAAATATTCAAATATTAAATTATTTTAAAAAATCTTTTAAAAAAATGAAAAATCACTCAAATAAACAAGTCTCGTTGAAATTGAATCCAATCAACACTACAAAGTCATTTCATTTTATTTCAAATTTTGAAGACTTTCCACAAATAATTTTTTGAAACGGAAAATATTTATCTTTTTTAAAAGTAATGAATGAAATTTCTTTAATTTCATATTATTATGCAACATTATGTATTAAATAAAATTACATTTTCAAAAATCATATTCATTTTTTTTTTATACTCAACAATCTTTTTTCATTTCATATTTTTTGTCTGTACTGATGAGGCCTAAGAATGGTAAAACTTCCCAAAGCACAATCATTTTTGCGGAGACCACCCTAAATAAGGATCTGAAGACAAGGAACTTTTTTTCGAGGATGGGAGCCAAAACTCTCTGGAGGCAGACGTAGGAACCGAACAACCATCTCCATTAATTCTCGAATTATTAAATTTATTTAAATATTTTTAATAATTTATTTTTAATATAAATTTTTTAATTATTTTACAATATATATATATATTAAAAAATCTAATCCTAATTTTAAAAGTGTCTTCTTTTTTTTCATAACACTAATATTTTACCGTCTTACTTTTCAATCATTCTAAAAGGTTAGAATTCACAATTTTAATTTCCCATATCGTCACAATTATACTTCTCGTCACTCCTGTTCAATGCTCACTATCGTATCGTCATCCATTACTATCTCATTGTCTTTGATTGTGGCGTCTTTTTCTCCTTTTCATTATTGACAATATTCTTATATATTGTAATAATATTTTTTATTTATTTTTTTAATTTTTTATATAAATGATCAATATAAAAAAAATGAAAAATGAGATCCCACGACAAAAATTAAAGTGAAAATGAAAAACAAATCTAAGAACAGAAATGAAGAGTGAAAAAATATCCTCCGATCCTACCCTATATATGGCCATCTCTATTGAAGTTCAAGTAACTGGAAAAAAATTTTAGCTAGAAAAATTTCTCAAATATTCTTACAATAATCTACTTTTAGACTCAGTTATTACGCATTAGTCCACTCATCAGTGAAATAATTTCTTTTGCCACATATTATCATGAAACTAGTCGGTCAAATCTTGGCAACCTGTAATCATTCAACACCGTGCAATCATATAACTCACATTATAATTATGCATAGCATACTGAGACATGTATTGTTTTTAAAAGAAAAAAGAAAAAAAAAGAAGGATCCACATGTATTATTTTACTATGTATGTATATGTGAGCAAGTACCATAAATAATATGATAGCAAGATTATTTACACGTCTAGTCTTTTTTCCTTCATATAATAACCACGAGATAGAACATAAGTTATATAGTATGTATCCCCAGAATTTGTTACATACAAATGTGTTAGTAATGACAAGAAATGAAGTGGATGTTTAAGCCTAACATTTATTTTTCTTTAATAAGCTCATGAAGTATTGATTTAAGCTTAGTAATTCATTTTGGATTTTCTACATACCATCATGTGTTATTTGGTTTGAGATATATATATATATATATATATATATATATATATATATATATATATATATATATATATAGATAAAAGTTACTTTAGAGATAATAGGCTGATCTTCTCCAAAAATTCACTTCGACAAAAAAGTTTGGTATTTTGATGTTGGTTCTTCGCCATTTGAGACTGTAGTATATTTTAAGAATTGGACTATTCGCTCATTAAAATAGTACGTGAGCTGGATTCAAAACATCGTGAGACAGTTCGATCCTTAATACGAGAAAACCAAAAAAGACGCATTTTTGGTGTGTCAGTCTATCATATTCACGATAAATGTTGGGTAGTCAAATACGAAATGGATAATAACAAACAGAATTGGATTATTATAAATAAATAGAGAGTATGTGGACGATATCAAAATACCAAGTCTTCGTTTTTCTTTTTTTTTTTTCTTCCTTAAGATGGTAGCCATTTGAAGGAACAAAAGTTGGTGTATCCTCAATTAAGGCTCGTTTTATATATCCATTTTGCTAGAGAACAAATTATTCTTTTCTGATATAGCCAACAAAGTAGTAGATAAACAAAGATTAAAGAGAGGGAAAAGTTTAATTCAAAAGAAAATCATTAAGTAATTATTGTTAGTAAAAAGAAATTCTCAATTTTTTCATATATATTATTCGAAATATATAATCATTTTACGTATTTTTCTATTGACTTAAACTTTTAAAAGAAATAGTATTATAATATAGTATCACAATTTCTATGACTTAAAAATTTAATTTGATTTATATTGATCCCAAAAATATAAATTATAGAAAAATATTTTAAAAATCATTTAATAAAAGATACATATTTAAATATTCTTCAGATACAATTAGATTTTTTAAAGTCGCCAGATAATCTCAACTAAATACTTATTTAATTTGATCTTGAAAATATAATCAGTTAAACCATACTTTTTGATGAGTTTGAGTTGTGTTTTTAGTTGCTTGATCTTTTACTTTGTGTTTTTGGTAACATAATCTTCAATTTTTCTACCAATTTTTGTAACAAAAGGAGCAACCAAAGATTTTGTTGGTGAACCCAAGACTCATGCAAGAAGGTAGGAGATGAGGATATGTAGTTTTTTTTGGTGCCATTGCTTGTAAATCTTGGATTCTATACCAGCATTCTTGTCGGCTTCGGATACAAATTGAGGAGTAATATAATCTTTTTCTTGAGAATGGTTGCTATAGAGTTTGTTATTGCCATATTTGATAATTATATTTACCAAATTTGTTACCAATCAGGTTCTGAATAATAGTTTTGGTGTAAAAATGGGTTGGAAAATGAGAGTTTGATATAGTAGTATATCACTATGAACAATATGAATTGCTTTACACTTTATAGAGAGGTACAAACTAATTCCAACAAACTTTTGAAACTAATCATGAATCCTTATATATCCTTTACAAACTAAATATCTTTTAAGAATTAACGTGCTTAATAAGCAATTAACTACTCTACTTTCTTACAAAATTACTTTCTTAAGCTCATCATCTATATTTCCCATCTATGTTTGCACCACCACCATTATTCTTTTTCCTTCCATCATTATGCATGGGTGCCTTCCATTTTCTCCACCGCATTCACCATTATTGTTGTTTTCCTTCGGCTCTTCATTCCAAAACCATCAAAAAGAAAATTAATTAATTAACCATCCTAGTTGAGAAGGCTAACACCAAAAAATAAATGTTTTTATCAAGTTTTCAAGACATGCAGTGTTATGGTGAATGGTGATGAGCCAAGAAGGGTCAAACTAATGAGAAGATTGCCCATTGGTCGAATAAGGTCATTGGATCCTCGTTGCAGGCACTGTTCCATTGATTGTGTTGGTATGAGAAATGAAATTAGACTAAGGGAGAATGATGGAAGAAAAACCTGTGAGATATATTTTTAAAATATATTCTCATTTATTTTATTTTTAGTGAAAATAAAAATAGTTGTTAATATATTTATTGGTGTTGTTTTTTAAAGATAAAAATATATTTTATTAAATTTGGTAAATAAAATATAGGGTCCATTTCAGAACAAAAAACAATGAATAACGGGAATCTCTCAAATAAATTATACTTAAAAATTTAACAATAAAAAATAGAAAAAATTTGTAAAAAATGAAAATAGACTTCTTTTCAAAGAATAGGACTTATGAACTAATTCAATGAGAAGCTATATAGAGACGTTGAACCCCTCGAAAGAGTTTACTAGAAGCATCGAGATTAGATCGATGTTGGGGCAGTGTTGGTTCCTTTAAAGACAAAGAGATTCCTAACTTTTCAATAGTTCCAATATAGAATAGCAAGCTGTTGTTGGTTCCCGATATGATTATCACCGCCCATTGAACGAATCTTCTCCGTCGTGCTGTTCTACGCCAAGACCAAAATTCAGTAGTTAGATGAGTGGGGAAGTATAAGCTCAGATAACTATTGGACCAAGCATATCTTAAAACTAGATATGGCATAAGATAGTGAGGGATTGTTTCGTCCTCTTTTTGGTCTTGGCAACAGGGATACAGTGTCAGTGTTACAGGAAATCTCCGGTGAATATGGGCTAGAACCGGGAGCCGATCATAGAGGCACTTTCAAATAAACAATTTGATTTTTGTGAGAGCTTCATCTTCCAAAAGTTGATCCAGAAGACTTTTTGCTGCATACGGGTTGGGTAGAGTTCAAGCGAATGATGTAAGAATAAGTACGCCACTCTATAACATGATATTGTATCATGTTTTTTTTGTTTGTTCAATGTCTATTAGAGTGTGTCATCTTTATCTTCAATTTTTAAAAATAGAATTTTAGTTGAAAATTCACTTAAAAAAATCTCTATAATTAACGGCTGATTGTAAATTCTTTCTTCAATAATCAGGATTTTTATTCTGGGAGCAACATCGGTCGAGTATTGAATATTTATTGGCATAATAAATAAATATAAGAGAAGTAATTATGGGTCATCAAACATACGAATGTTTATACTTTTACCTATTATATATTTACTGATAAATAGATATTAGTCCTCTTATAATTTGCATTAATTGTTATTAAAAAGTTTTAATGAATTAATGACTATAAAAAATATATAATAGTGATTATAATATATAGTAATAACAATAATTATATAATTTTATCACAAAAATATAAGTTAAATAAAATATAATAGTTCTTATGTTATTGTTAATTAAAATTTATTATTAAAAATGATTTTTATTGTAGTGTATAAAAAGTCAACGATATTTAGAAGGTTGTATTTCTTTTAGGATTATAACTTATTGAAGGATTACCTGACTTATTAAAGGATTGTGACTCGTTGAAGAGTTAAATATTTTCAAAGCGATGCATGTTTATCTTCATCATGAATATACTGATATATGAATTTAGTACTTAAAAATAAGATTAGATGAAAAAATAAAAGATATTATTCTCAAAATAGAGTATACAAATTAATCTTCAAATTTTATAATTTTTATTTTTTTATTTCAACACTTTATTTAATTTATACGTAGAAGAAAAAATAAAAGATATTATTCTATAAAATATTATTAGCGTAAGGTTTAATTGTATGAGTATAAAAACAAACTTATATTTTATTATATCCTACAAAAAATTTACCAATAATCTATTAGATTGATAAGGACAAATTAAATCTAAAAATCTCACTAAATAGTGGTAACGGTTGAAAACAGGGAGACGGAAGAATCGGTGGCGATAGTAGTAATATATTAATATAAATGGAGATGTGAGCGGTGAAAATAAAAATGGTAGTATATATTAAATTAATAATAATTAATTATTATATTTTAAACATATGTATAAAGAGATACATTTTAAAAATATATTTATAAAGATATTTTTATTAGAAATAATTATAAAAAAAATATTTTATTAGACATATCACAAAAATACTTTCATTAAACACAGCTATAAATAAGAGTTGGTAGTTGGTAGAATCCTTATTGGTATCGTAACGGAATTATAAATAATAATACGGCTTAGTGGCTTACTCATAATTATCAACACTAAAAATCATTAGGAGTGTTATCGGTTCGATTTGGTTCGGTTTTAGATCAAAAATCAACCGAACCGATCTGTTCGGTTTTTACATAATACTAACCAATCGGTTTGCTGTTTGTGCAATAACCGAATCAAACCGAACCGAACTAAAAGCGGTTTGATTCAGTCCATTTTTTGTTTTTAAATTCTAACTAATAAAAAATTAATCTTAGTAAAATGATGTTCAAAACAATCAATAAACTGAAATAATATTACATTATATTCAAATTCAACACAATTTCAACTCATTCCAACAACTAAACATAAAACAAACACATTTGTTAAGTCTAAAATTTTCATTTTAATGTATTACTAAATCACTTCTGTGGTTCGGTTCGGTTTCTGTTGAGCCAACCGAAAATCGAACCGAACCGATCGGTTTACTTCGAAAACAAAAACCAAAAAACGGATTTTTTTCGATTTTTATTCGGTTGTTGTAAATTTCGGTTCAGTTTTACGGTAAATTTTGGTTTGGTTCGATAACTTACACCCCTAAAAATCATGTTATATGAATTGAGCCTATGATTGAATCAGTGTTACAGTACCTTTTCTTCCAAAAACTTAACTTGATTGAAAGAAATAATAGTTAATATCTTATACATTTTTTTATTGTATAAATACTTTTGCATAATTTTTTTATCGGTCTTTTTTTAATTTAAAAAAGATCAAACTTTAAATTTCTTAACCATAAAAATTTTGATATCATGTTATGATATTAATTTTTTAAAAAATTTAAACAAATAAAAAGGAATACATAGTCTTCGTATTATTATATCTCGAACAATCAATCCTTAAAAACAAACCAAATCCCAATAGTACTATATGTGGTTAAGTTCTTTCTCAAATTATATTGTACCTCCACTGCATACTATATGTTTATATCTGACTCAACATTAAGGTTCAGATCCAAATGAGCAAAAAAAAGTCTAATCTAAAGATTGACTTTCGCTACTCATCAACCTCTTCAAAAGAGGTCGGATTCGACACAAACTCTACTTTAAAGAAGTCGGGATTGAAGGTTAACTAGCAGATAATCCTTATTCAAATAAGTAATTGCCCCTAAAATCTCTCAACCCACTTCCAGGAGTCATATTTCAACTTCCCTAAGATAAAAGGACAGTTATCCACCTTAAAATGTGAAACTACTCCAACGGTAGTTATTGGTTCACCACTATAAATACACTGACATCCCTCAAGTATCTCTAAGTTCCACTACTCTCTAAACCTGTAAAACCCTTTGCTGACTTAGGCATTGGAGTGTTTTTACAGTTACCACCCCCATTTCTCCATATACACAAGTCGGACGGCAATTCTAAACGCCACCCAAATCGTAGGCGGCTCCCTCTTGACGTTTGGGCCATCCTTACATGCCCAGTCCACTAATCTTCAATTACCCATCGTAACACTATATATTATCAAAATTGTTTTGGATATTATTTATTTAGTATAAATATTAAATTATTTTTAATAAATAAATTTTATTAATTTATATATATAAATTCTAAAAAATATAAATACAAATTGTATTGATTTATGTATATAAAATTTTTATAAATATAAATACAAATTATTACTAAAAAATAATAATAATATTTATTAATCATATACCTTTACTTATATACTATTGGTTACGTTAACACCCTTTGTTGATGACAATAAATTTCTAGGTATAATATAATTCAAATGAAAGTAGAATTAGTATTATATAAAGCTAAGGAACATAGCATTAAGGGCCATGAAAGTTGTAGATCGAACAAAACGATACAACGTCAAAGGCAAATAATGACTATATGCATGGTTAGTAGTTAGTAGAGGCTCTATGTTGCTAGTGTGATACATATGTTCCCTCATTTTTACATATATGTCACAATAACAAAACTATGGTTTTGCCGCGCCCTAATAATCTAATATAGTAATATTAGATTAGGTTAATCTATGACGATGAAAATCTAACTTTTAAACCTTTATATATAACTCGTGAATAAATAGCTATTTTGGCTACGAAAGCTACATATTTTGACAAAATTGATGAAAACAAAACGGTGATTACAATATCGTTTTGGAAAGTGTTACGTAAACAATGACAATTTTAAACAATATGAACAACCACCAATCAAATAAAAATATATTACACTCTAATTTAATGTTATTAATTAAATTTAAGATTAATTTACTTTTTTAATCCTATTAATTCATATTATTCACACATTGTTCAAAAATATTGTTGACTATTTATACTTTTCTTATTATTTAAATGAGGAGACAATACTATTAATGCCTATATATATATATATATATATATATATATATATATATATATATATATATATATATATATTGTGGATACAATAATAAGCCTTATTAAAAGTTGAGATAAGGCCTCTTCGTCAATGCTGTTGTCATGGTTTGGCTGGGCCATGAATGTAAACGTTTTACAAATTAATTGGCATACTCCATGTGCATATATAACAGTTAGAGATATTGAGGACAAGATCTAGGGTATACTCATGATCAGTTATGATTCTGATCATACGTTTAATGACGGAAAAATTCTTGTGATAATGAAGTGTATTAGCTAAATTCACTATATATTCTTTTTCATTTTTATAAAATAAAAAATATAGAAAATTAATTTTTAATTAATTAATATATATTGACTAATTTTATTTAGAATTTAGGTTTATAGTTTAGAATTTAAAATTAAGAATTATGATTTAGGGTTTATAATTTAAAATAATTAAACTAATTATAAAAAATATTGATTGAAAAAAATTAATTTTCTAACATTATATTACTCTTATAAATATCATTTCATCATTTTTAAATTAAGTTAGAAGAAACTAAAATGAAATGATCTTCAATAACCGTTGATAATATCGTAATTGTGTACTATTATAGCTACTTTAAAAATATTAATACGTATTATATCAAAGAGTTTATTTAATAATTTTTGTTTATTATTTTTATATAAATACATCTTCATGAGTAGAATCCTCAAAATGGATTAAATCTATGGAACAAGTCCTTTTTATTTATTTGAATTGGCAGGTTTTATTTCTAAAATTAAGTTTATTTAAATTTTAGATAAATAGACTGAATTCGGTTAATTCAAAAAAAAATGGCGGGTTAACAGATTAGTCTGCAGGATAAATGGATGGATTGTTTATTTTTTTTACATATATTTTTAAAAAGTAGCACTTTCAGCCGATATTTCTTCTAATCCGACCCATCAATTAAAAAAATACTATTTGTTTAAAGTTTTTGATATAAAAATATTTTTTTTGTCAAAAATATTTTTCAAAAAATAAAATAAAAGAGTAAACGAATTAGCCTGTTGACCATAAACAGTTCAAACTAAAAATTTATGGTCCACAAATAAAATAGGTTTAAACGTACCAATCCATTTAACCCACTAACTTAAACAAACAAACAGAATCAAACGGACTAGTCCGTTTGGCAATCTTATAATCATGCGAATAATTATATTTTTTAATTTAAGCATAGAAATTTTTAAGAACTAGCACACAATACTCATAATCGCAACAATTGTAAGCCCGACTTGATTTATAATTGCAATAAGCCAATAACTATTTAAAACCCTAATTGGGAAGTTTATATAAAACATCGTTATTATGCAAGTGGTTTGAAATATCCAAGTTAGTACTGTATAAGGACACTATAGCTTACAAATATTTGGGGCCTCTTAATTGTGACTACAGAAAGCAAATAATGTGTCTCTCATTTATGGGGCGACATGTACATTAATCCCATCACCTCCTTTCCCGTTGGGGAGCATTGAATTGAAGGCTAAGGTCCCTTATAGTTACACTAACTAATAGGGATAAAATAATAAAATAATATTATGTTATTGAGGAGGGGTGGTTAGTTGCAACCACATCACTTAGCTAATTTAATTCTCTTCTATTGCTCCGATCTGTTTAATTATCATTTCTTTTCGGTGGTAGTTGGTGTTGGTGAATATGTGTCTTTAGAATGAGTCAAACTATTTATATATATGGCTCTTATTATGGTCTTTGCAGATTGGTAAGGTGCATGTGTATGCTAAGACATGTTATTAATAAAATATTAAATAAAAAAGAAGAAAATATTTATAACTAATGGATTTATTTGGATGTTTGTTTTTGTTTATAGAGAACGAAAGATTAATTGAAATGGATTTTGGTATGAAAAAAATATATGAGATTTTGTGCGAATAATGTGGATGTAGACTTTGATGAATATCTAAAAAATTTCGAGAGTGCTCCGTGTAGACTTACAAAGGCTGTGGTGTTTAGGTCAAGAGCCATGCTAAAAAATTAAAAGGATATTAGTTAAAAATTAGTCAAATATTTTTAGGTGAATTTAAAATCTCTACGAATTAATATATATGGATGTTTTTTCTGCTAAGTATTAGAATGTTTCTTTTTCATACTAAATAGATGTTTTTTTATATATTTTTCGAATTTTTTTGTATTGCAAATGTAAATGTCTCTATTTTTTAAAAAAATTTATAGATATTTAATTATTTTTACTAAAATATAATTAGATATTTCTTTTTTCATATATTTTTTAAATTTTATAGATATTTAATTATTTTTTCTAAAATTTAATTGAATATTTCTTTTGTTAAGTATTAGGATGTTTTTTTATATTAAATGAATATTTTTTTATAATTAATACTGACAAATAGCAATTCTTCCCCAAATTCATTATTCTAAGATGTAACCTGACTTCCGTACAAATATACCTGCATCATCATCAAGATCCATATTGTATTATATTAAGAAAAGCACACACAATGCATGTAAGAATGGATTGGATTGATGAGAATGAATGATGACCTCCGCGGAGAAGCCACAAACTTCTCTGAGAACGATCTTCTCGAGGCCATTAACGGCAAGCGTGGACATGAAATTCACCACGCGCCGCGCGTGGTCTATGGCTTTTTGGCGCGTTAGAATGTTCAGGACGGGGTAGAAGGTGGTCGCACTGGGGCGGTAGCTTCCGGCGTCGGTACGTGCCATATATTCGATGACGTGGAGGGAAGAGGAAAAGGTTTCGTTGGTACGTGCCATATATTCGATGACGTGGAGGGAAGAGGAAAAGGTTTTGTTGGTGACGAAGTCGAAGGTAGACTTCGTGTTGAAGCAGTTGTCTTAGATGTGCTTGTTGAGGGCGTCGCGGAGAGCATGGAAGTCACCGGCGCTTCCAGCAGCATTGGTGAGAGAGAGAGGTCTGTGTGTATGATTGTTAGAGGTGGGTAGGTTAATTTGAAAGAGAAGAGGAAGGCTTTTATAGGTTTTAATTAGGTTTACTTAATTAATTTTAAATTTTTAAAATTTAAAATTTAAAATTAATTATTAATATAAATTAATGTGATTTTGTTTAATTTTTTTGTTGATAACCTCTTAGTTTCATATACTTTTCCTAACTAATATATGTTATTGTCACTAAAAGTATTTATATTGCAGTGTATGTGACTAAAAGTGTTTGTTAGTATAAATAAAAATGATTACCCCAAACTTTTCTCTTATCTATATAGAGAATTATTAGAAGTTACTATAAGTAAATGAGTTAGTGTATAGATTATAGATAATCATTTTTTCGGAGTTATTTATGAAAATGTGGATGATATGAGAGCTAAATTATGTTGGTGAACGCCAAAATCTGAGGTTGGAAGCCTGATCTGAGAGAGAGACTCTCGGTCATTGCTGGATTGCACCCTAGTATAAATCGAGTTTGATTTTTATACCGTAATTCTGTCCGACTCATTGGCATACGAATATAAAATTAAGGAAAAGTATACGAAACTAAAAAGGTTATCAGCAAAAAACTAAACAAAACCACATTAATTTATATTAATAATTAATTTTAAATTTTTTAAATTTTAAATTTAAAAAATTTAAAATTGATTAAGTAAACCTAATTAAAACCTATAAAAATCTTCTTCTTTTCTCTCACGTTAATTTAGCATAGCCTTCTTCTTCATCGCGGATGGCGCCTTTGCACTGCTCCGAGTCCACCGCCTCCAACCTACACAAATGATACCGTGTCTCACCACCTTCAGCGTGCACGACTCGGCAGCCTCCATCTTTTTCCTCACCGAGCTTGTTGCCATGGACCTCCAATACGCAAGGTCTCCCTAGCGGCGCTAAAGGAGAGCCAGCCCCAGGTCTTATCCGTTGGAGCAACCTAACCCGACCCATATGCTCATAGTCCAGCCCATAATAGCAAGCAACGGTATCTTATTTCTTATAGCATCTATTTATCGTTAGTTCTTAATATATCCTTTTCTTTCATGTTTCTTAGTTTATGCATGCTAGGGATGAGCCCCAACTCATCGAAAATATTGTGAATGAATTGCAAAAGTGATGCCTGCGGAGACCTATTAATTAAAACGCGCTTGTGTTGGACACGTGTAAGGTTAAGAAGGTAGATGGTGCTATGATGCTAGTGAGAAGGATGGTAGATGATGAAGTTTTTATTTTGTATTCAACACACATGTTTGTAATTAGAGTTTTATTGCAGATGTTGTTCACTGTGTTTTGGGATATTAGGTGCCGTTTTGATGATTAAAGAGACTGTAAACTACACAATTACAGAAATATAAAAAAACATTCATTTAATATGAAAAAAATATCATAATATTTAACAAAAGAAATATTTAGTTATATTTTAGCAAAAATAATTAAATATCTATAAAATTTAAAAAAAATATGAAATTTTTAAAGAAATAGAGACATTCACATTTGCAATACAAAAAAATTCAAAAAATATATAAAAGAACGTCCATTTAGTATGAAAAAGAAATATTCTGATACTTAGCAGAAGAAACATCCATATATATTAACTCGCAGAGATTTTGAATTCACCCAAAGGTATTTGGCTGATTTTTGGATAATACCCTTTTGATTCCTAGCATTGCTCTAAAATTAAATAAAACATTTGGTATGATGTATTGTGAGTAATTATTTAAATTAATCTCCAAAACTTTTAAAAATAGATATTTTAATTTTTAAAAAATATTAATGCACAAAAATATTTTTAAAGTTTTATTTCATCAGATAAATCTGTCTTTATTCTATTTTTTAGTGGAACAATTATCTAAATCAGTTCTTACAAATTTTAAAAGCAAATATTTTAATAAAAAAATTTAATTTATGGATTAATTTTTAATATTTTTTTTTCTGTCAGACATAACAATTCTTTGTCTATTTTCTGACGTAGACAAATATTTGTTTTTATTTTTAATTTTATATATACTTTCTCAAATTAATAATTTTGTTAATTGCACACAATTATTAAAATAATGAATATTAAATTTTATTGAATAAATATAAATTTAAAAATAAAAAATATTTTTATTAATCCTAATATTTTTTTGTCCATAATTATTATATCATATTTATTAATATTTTTTAAATAAATACTTAAAAAATATAATATATATAAACTAATTCATTATTGAATTATTGAAATATAAAACAACAATAAATTTAATATACAAAAATTTAAAAAGTATATATATATATATATATATATATATATATATATATATATGTATTGTCACTCAATAATAATAATATATTATTCAATAAAATTATTAGAGATTATTTTACACAAAATTTAAGATTAAAATTATTTAATATTTTTATATTTAATATAACTTAATTTGGTGTGAGAGTTAGAAATTAAGTATAATTAAAATTATTTTTTTATTTTCACTTGAATTTTAACTTGATCAACTAATTATCAATTAACTCAAAAAATTAATTAAATTTTTATTTTATAATTAGACTAATTTAACATACACATACATTCATGTAATACATACATATTATTTTTCTTTAATTTATAATATGTGCAAAAATTATATCAAATTTGTATTTTTCGTTAATAAATTACGTTAAAAATAGATAAAAGACTGTTATGTCTAACATAAAAAATATTAAAAATAAATTTATGCATTAATTTATTTTAAAAACTAAAATATTTATTTTTAAAATTTTTAAAAATTAATTTAAATAATTAATTTGTTAAAAAATAAATTAAAAACTAATTTATTTATCTAAATAAAATTTTAAAAATATTTTTATGTAATAATTATTTTTAAAAAATTAAAATATTTATTTTTAAAATTCTTAAAAATTGATTTGAGTAATTACTCTATTATTTGTTTACATATATCATTACTAGCAGCAGTAGAGATCAGATTTCAATATGAGGAACCCACGTTACAATTAATGTTAGATGTTGAGGACATAATAAATGATTTACTATCAAATCGAACTACTCAAGTTTAAGAGCAAAAGTATGTATATACATAACAGATATAATTCGCTATATATTAAATAGAATTTAATTTTTTATATATAAAACAATTATATATATATATATATATATTCAATTATGTAATATTATATTATTAAAAAATATTATTTTTATTAATTATGTGAATAATCATTTTAAAAAATAAATATAATTATATAATTATATAAAATATTTTATATTATCATCAATATATTAAAATTAAATTCTATTAATTATTACAAAAATATTATTTATATATTAAAATTAATTATTATATATTTATATATAAATATATATATTATTTATTTATTTTATTTTTAATATATATTTTATATTAATAATTTATTTTAATAACTAATTTTAATATACACCTAAATTACATGAGTGTAATTATTATTTGGATTGCCCTTTAAATCGTATGCTTTTACAAGATATATAGCCGTTAACCAACATAAAATATATGAATTACACCAAAATTAAAAAAAAATAGAATGAAGATCATCACGGAATATGATGTATCTTCTAGAATCTAGATGTTTAAAGAAAGAAAGAAAGAAGAAAGAAAATTCCAACCCAACGTACAAGTTAAAACTTTAAACATTAGAATGTGAAAATTGAAAAGAACAAGGCATACTTTTAACGATTTGGTAGATGACACCTGTTTCAATATTAATGTTGAGTTCATGCATTTGAAAGTGGTTAATTAATTCGACTCACGGATTTATTTATTATTTACACGGTGACTCATCATGCTTCTCCAAAAGTTACATGTTTATTAGTTCATATTAATTCGACTCCCTCAAGGAAAAAAACCATTCTTTGTTTGATAATTAATTATAAATACAATGTTACTAATAATTAATTAGTCGTATATCAAGATATAACTTTTTTTTTCAAAACACTAAGGAAAAGAAAAAGAAAACAACTCTTAACTACTATATATTTGTTATGAAATAATAAATAAATGAGGTAGAGATAATAAATTTAAAATAGGAAAATATAAATATAAAATTTTAATATTATTGTTCACTAATATTCTTATCTCATTATAATAAAAATAAATTTTATATTTATTAATATTATAATTATCCTAAGTTAAAGTCATAGAAAGAAAAAGAGTTCATATTATAATGTAGAGAGAGCTAAAAATATTTGTTTTATTATTTGTGTATTGTTTTAGATACGTACCTCTATTTATACATGTATGGAGGCTTTTTTTTTTTACTTTCATTAAATGTAAGGACCTTGGTAACATAGCATTTCAGTATGAAAAAGATGGCCATAGTTATCCATTTCATTCTTATCACAACACTTCCCTTTGGATGACTATTTAGAATTATGCCCCGTTAAAATCTTACTAAAGAAAAATGGAACCACTCAGATAAAGACGCTGAAAACGTCTTTTTATAAAGATGTTTTTTAATAATTAAAATTTAACACATATAATCAATTAAATCGTGTTATTTTTGTCAAAATTAGGCTAGACAAATTGATTTGACCGAAAAATGGTAAATCAAATCTTGAATTGGTCTAAATTAATATTATTTTTTATAAAAAATTATTACAATACCCTATTATAGAAAATGACTAAAATATTTTTATTATATATATTAATTTTAAAAATCCTAAATTTTAGTCCTTTATTTTTCTATCGTAGGGTTAGGATTTAAAATTTTTAAAATTTATATATATATATATATATATGTATATATATATTTTTTAATCATTTTCGATAATAAGGGTATTGTAGTCATTTTTTATAAAAGAAATAATATTAATTTAGACTAGTTTAAGATTTGATTCACCATTTTTTTGTTAAATCAATTTGTCCAACCTAATTTTGACAAAAATAACATAATTTAATCGATTATATATGTTAAATTTTAATTACTAAAAAACATCTTTAAAAAAAGACGTTTTAGGCATCTTTATCTGAGTAGCCCCCAAAGAAAAATCCAATGGGAAAAAAAATTTAGTGAAGGAAAAAGAGTACAAAATCCTTTGTGATAGAGAATGCCTTATTAAAATCCTTGTCAAGAAAAACCCAATGAGGAAAAAAACCTGACCAAGGAAAAAAGAGTACAGTCTCCCCCTCTTATCGACATCATTTAATGTCTCAAAATCGGCGCATCCCAATTTCATGTACCAATCTTTCAAAAGAGAATTTTGAGAGTGACTTTGTAAATAAATCTGCCAGATTGTCACTTGAGCGGATCTGTTGGACATGAATTGTCCCTTGATTTTGAAGATCATGAGTGAAGAAGAATTTGGGAGAAATATGCTTTGTTCTATCACCTTTGATGTATCCACCCTTAAGTTGAGCAATGCATGCTGTATTATCTTCAAACAGGATAATTGGAGCTATCTTTTGATCAATCAGTCCACATGATGACAGAACATATTGAATTAAACTCCTGAGCCAAAAACACTTGTGACTAGTTTCATGTATCGCTAGTATTTCAACATGATTAGAGGATGTTGCCGCAATCGTCTGTTTTGTGGACTTTCATGATATATCTGTACCACCATATGTGAACAGGTAATCTGTTTGAGATCTCCCTTTGTGTGGATCAGACAAGTATCCTGCATCTGCATAGCCAACTAGTTATGACTTGGATCCATAGGGATAAAACAATCCCATATCAACCGTTCCATAAAAATATCGAAATATTTGTTTGATTCCATTCCAATATCTTTTGGTTGGAGAAGAACTATATCTTGCTAGTAAATTCACAGCAAATGATATATCAGGTCTTGTATTATTTGTAAGATACATTAGCGCTCCAATAACACTAAGATATGATACTTCAAGATCAAGGATATCTTCATTTTCTTCCTTATGACGGAATTGATCCTTTTCGACATCCAAAGATCTTATGATCATTGGGGGTACTTAATGGATGTGACTTATCCATATAAAATCTATTCAAGATCTTTTCTGTGTATATTGTTTGATGAATAAAGATCTCATTTTTTGTATGCTCGATCTGCAGGCCGAGACAAAATTTAGTCTTTTCAAGTTCTTTCATCTCAAACTCTTCTTTTAGAGTTTTTATAATTGTTGGAATCTCTTCAAGAGTTCCAATGATATTTAAATCATCAATGTACAGATGCAGATTTTTTTATGAAAACACATGGACAGATATCATCATTCTTAAATCCATTTTTGGCCAGATACTCAGTAAGACAATTATACCACATTCGTCCAGATTGCTTTAGACCGTTGACGATCGGATTTTTGACGGTTTAGAATTTCTCAAATAAAATCTCGTCGAAGTATAGTTTCTAAACCAAGCAATAATCCTTTCATACAAAAAGTTGTTTGTCACTAAAACAAACCCCTAAATTTATAAACCGAAGTATTCAAACCTCGGGTCGTTCTCCCTAGGAATTGTAATGAAGTGTCTTGTTATTGGTTGTGAATTATATTTGGGGTTTTTAAGCTTTTGGACAAGAAGTATAAATGGCAAAGAAAATAAACTAACAACTAACAAAGCTCTTGGCAAGATATGAGAACTAGAAGTCCTATCCTAGTTATCCTCCTCAATTGTGATGACAAATTGTCCATTGCTCCCACTTAGTTAACCTCTAACCATGGAGGAAAGTCAAGTGGATGAATCAATTTGATTCCTCAAATCCTAATCAACTCCTAAAGGAAAGACTAGCTTTAGAGGCATTCAAATCAATTAGCAATCTCTCCAATTATCAATCAACAAAGGGATTAGATAACTCAAGAGTTACTAATTACTCTACCTAGGCCAAGAGGAACAAAATCTACACTAAAACTAAAAGAGACATTTCAACAAACACATAGAGTGCAATAGAAGTAAACATTATTAAATGCAAGAATTAAAGGAATCTATAACTACAAAAACAAGAGATCAACAATGGAAGAGCAAAGAAGACACATTTATTATGAATTACCTCTTATTGAATTGGAAGAATGTAGAAAGAACAATACTAGATCTACAACAAAATGTAAGAACAACATAAAGGAAATTACAACAAAAGAATAGAAGAAGATGAATGTAGCAACAAAGAATTGAAAGGTAGAAGTAGAAGAAAGCAAAGATTAAAACCTAGATCTAAGAACTAATCCTAATCCTAATCCTAATTCTAGAGAGAAGTGAGAGCTTCTCTCTCTAGAAACTACTTCTAAAACTAAACTATGACTAATGGTAACTAACATGTGTTTCCCTCTTCAATCCTTGGCTTAAATAGCATCAGAAATGAGTTGGATTGGGCCCACAAGGCTTCTAAAATCGCTGGCCACATGTTGCATTAAGTGAACCAGATGGCAGCAACGGCGCGTGCGCGTACTATGCGCGTGCGTGCCACCATACTTGTAGCAACTATGGCAAATCTTATATCGTTTCGAAGCCCCGGATGTTAGCTTTCTAACCCAACTAGAACCGCATCATTTGGACCTCTGTAGCTCAAGTTATGGTCGTTTAAGTGCGAAGAGGTCGGCTTGACAGCTTTCCGGTTCTTTCATTTCTTCATGAGTTCTCCAACTTTATATGCTTTTTCTTCATTCCCTTGATCCAATCTTTGCCTCCTAAATCTGAAATCACTTAGCAAACATATCAAGGCATCTAATGGAATCAAGGTAAATTACATTTAGCTATTTTAAGACCTAAAAAGCATGTTTTCACTCTTAAGCACAATTAAAGGAGAATATACAAAACCATGCTATTTCATTGAATAAATGTGGGTCAAAGGTTATAAAATCCCCTAAAATCAATACAAGATAAACCGTCAAATTGGGGTTTGTCAACCTCCCCACACTTAAACCTTAGCATGTCCTCATGCTAAACCAAGAGAAAGCAAAGGGCATCAACATTTATTCAATGTAAATAAACTATATGCAACCTAAACTATATGCAACTAAATGCGAAATGGTTTTACCTACTTGGTTAAAATTAAATCAATCTCCAAGACATATATGCACAAGTAGGGCCAAGATCATATAACGATTCATGAGTCCTACCAATTGAAGTATAAACATGAAGTTCACATAGACTTGCAAGAAGAACGCTCGTGAAAGCTGGGAATCAAGGAATTGAGCATCGAACCCTCACCGGAAGTGTTTGCACTCTAGTCGCTCGGTGTTTGGGGTTGATTCACTCAATTCTCCCCTAATCATGCTTTCCAAAATTTGTTTTTCATCCATCAATCAACAATTATTTCATGCATGCATACAATTATCATGAGGTCTTTTCTTTAGGTTGTAATGGGGCTAGGGTTAAGGTAGGATGCATATTTGGTCAAGTGAGCTTGAAATTTGAATCTTTGATAAGCTTAAACTTCCCACCTAGCCTATGACATCCTATACAAATTCAAAGCTATCCTAACTACCCATTTCTCACTTTTTCACATACTCATGTATCCCTTTTCATTTCACAACACGTATGCATTGATCTTTATTAAGCTACACTTTGATTTGGGGCATTTTGTCCCCTTTTTATTTCTTTCTTTTTCTTTTTTTTTCTTTTTCTATTTTTTTCTTTTCCTTTTCCATATTATTTTTCTTTTCTTTTTCTTTTGTTTTTCTCATTTTTTTTCTTTCAATATACAAGAACCTCAATGCATAAGGTTTTACATTTGATCAATACATGAGTATGTACCTAATTCCCAATATTTCCAATAATAATACAAAACTACCCTTTTATTCACCCAATGTCCCAAGGTTCCCACACTTGAATGATACTCACACACACTAGCCTAAGCTAATCAAAGATCCAAATAAGGACGTTTATTGTTTTCCGCTTTAAGGCTTGTAATGTGCTAAATTAAAGAACCAAGTGGGTTAATCGTAGGCTCAAATTGGCTAACAAAGGAATATAAAAGATAAGGTTTTTTGGGTAAGTAAGCTAAATGAAATGATGGCCTCAATCATATAAATGCATGAATACACAAAATAATGGACATAAAGAATCAAACAAATCAAAGATTACATTCATAGAAAGAGAATAATGCACACAAGAAGGAAAATAAGTGGTTATATGATGTAACCACACCATTAGGCTCAAATCTCACTTGCTTGTGTTCTTAGCTCAAAACCATGTTCCAAAATACATTCTTTCAAGCAAGTTCAACAAAAAATTTTCAAATTGGTAGGTTGCCCTAAAACGGTTTCTTGGGAAAGAAATCATCACCCTAACCAAGAAGAAGGTAGTAAAATATGTACAAATTCTAACTAACATGCAACCTATCATGCAAATGCAATAGCTAATCTAACAAAGAAAATAAAAATTTGGTGTTGAAAAGGAAATTATTACCCATGGAGATCGGTCGACGACCTCCCCACACTTGAAGATTGCACCGTCCTCGGTGCATGCAAAGAAGAGCAATGTGGACGGGTTGCTACAATTGATGAGCTCCTTCAAAAGGTTGTGCGGATGACTTGTTTGTTGCCCCATTTAGAAACTTTCCTTTTTCCCTTCTTGGTGGCCAACCTAAAAGGAAAGAAAAAGAAAGAAAATTAAGCCTATAACAAAGATATCAAGGCAATTAGAACATAGGCGGGGGCGAATGCCAAATAAGAGTATGATTCCCTACTACATGGTAGCTACAACATGTGAGTAAGAAATCAATATAAGCAAAAGGCATATCAACTAATACTTGATGCAAGAGCAAGGTTAAAGCATGAAGAGTGTATTGAGCATCAAGTTCAAATGAGAAAAAGTGGGTCATGAAAGACAATATGAGGTCATATCAATGCACAAAGACACAAGAGTCGTACAAGATGAGGCATTGATTTAAAAGTTTCATCACCCAACAATATCAAACAAGTCAAGAAGCACCAAAATAATGTAAGAAAGTCTCAACAATTGAGTAGGAAGATGCAACACCATTATTAAAATGACTTAAAAAACAAAAACATGCTACAAAAACTAAATGAAAATGGGAAGAGTAGAAGTATGCGAATGTGATAAGCAAAAGAAAATGGAAGGGGAGAAAAAAAACTCTTTTTTTTTTTTACCGACGCGTGCGCGTCATGCATGTTTACGCGTCGATGGGTATATTGGTCGAAGGACGCGTACGCGCCAGGTGCGCGCACGCGTGCATCGAGTTAGGCCGGAGGCATAGTGTCGGCCCAAGTCTGGCACAACTCTCGGGTAAAGGTACCGGGGGTGCAGATTGTGCAATCGACGCGCGCGCGCACAGTGTGTGTGCGCGTGCATGCCAATTTAAGATCATGTGCACGTACGCGCCAGGTGCGCTCACGCGTGCATAGACTTGTGCCTTAGGCCCAATGTTCGCACAGGGCAGGCCTAACTCTCGGGTTTTTGGCTGGAGGTGAAATTTTGCATCCACGCGTACGCGTACAGTGTGCGTGCGCGTGGGTGGTCGAAAAATGCTCAGGTGCGCATACGCGTTATGTGCGCGCACGCGTGGATGGTGTTCTGTTTTTCAAAAATCTTTTTTTTTTCTAAGTTCTTGCACCAATCCAAGCATTCCAAACCTCCAAACAGCTACCAAAACACCCTAAAACCTTATTTATCATATTATACTTCTAACTGAACTCAATAAAACAATAAAAAACAAGAAATTAAACTAATTTTACCAATAGTTACAAAAGATAAAAATGAAAATGAGAATCTACCTACAATGGTAACTCAATTCACTTATTAACAAAACTAGAAGAGTATGGAAAGAGTTTACCATGGTGGGGTGTCTCCCACCTAGCACTTTTAGTTTAAGTCCTTAAGTTGGACTTATGGGGAGCTCTTCTCAAGGTGGCTTGTGCTTGTACTCATCTTGGAACTTCCACCAATGCTTGAATCTCCAATAAGCTCCATTCTTCAATTTCAATATCTTCAAGCTTTGATGGAGTTCTCCACAAACCATGAGCTCCCAAATTTGATTTTCATTGTGCGATCCGGGATCCCACACTTTGTTTTGACACCCGTCCTTAGATTAATCGTCATTATTCCATCCGGGTGGTATGGCCTTGGAATTCTCAAAGAAATCTCCAAACAACTTCCTAGACCCATGCCATTTGGTTTCACACCAACCATTGCTCTTGAATTTTGAGCTTACAACCGTCATGAGCTTAGAATGATGTTTCCAACCACTACACAACTCTCTTATACTTTTGACTCCACAAAGAGCTCTAAGTTGACCATCATTTTCAATTAAACCATATTCAAGTGAGAAAGTAAAGCTTAGGGATAAGAATTTTACCCACTTGAATGTTGTTTTGGATGGTGACTTGGGAAGGGAGACCTCCCCACACTTAGACAATGCAAGGTCTACTTCTTTAGGCTCTTCTTTAGTTATTTCCACCTCTTCACAAGCTTCTTCAATTTCAACCTCATCCCCTTTGTTACGTGGCTTGGTGTTGTCTTCAAGAGCTTCATCTTGTTTAATGGGAGGTGATTCAACTTTGGATAGGAATTCATTGATGAATGAGTTCATCTCTTGATCAACCTCTTCATATTCTTCAATTTCAATATATACCATGCCATTTTCGTTATCCTTGGGAGGTTGTGCACACTCTTTTATAGTTTCAACTTCATGTCCAATGGGAGAGGATTCCATTGTAGAGAGGAATTCATCCATGATTGAATCCATCTCTTGATAAGCTTCTTCCAAGTCTTCAACTATGACATGCCTTGGAGGTTGCGCACCCTCCTCAACATCAATATCAAGCTTCTTGGGAAAGTGCTCCATGATGCTACATTCCCATGGACTTTCAACATCCCCTAGATCTTCAACCACTTCTTCCTTTTCTTCAATGATCATAGGCTCCTCCAATTGTTCCAACACAAAATAGCATCCCTCATCCCCCACCGGAGTTTTCAATCTCTCCTTCATGCTTTGCTCTTCAATTGATTCTCCATATGTGGCTATGGAAGCACCTTGAGTGTTCAAACATTTGTAGGCTAAAGTATGCACTACCTTGGTCAAGTTAGTCACAAACTCTAAGGTGTTCCTTTGCATATCCGCTTGTCCTTGAAGTAGCAAGGTAAGAGAATCATCTATTGGGGCTTGGGGTGAGTAGGAAGGTTCATTATTTTGGAGAGAGGATTCATGGTAGGAAGGTGGTTCCTCTTGATAAAATTGTGGAGATGGTGTGTATTGAGGTGGTTCTTGGGAGTAATCTTGATAGGGTTGTGGTGGTTCTAAGGGTTCTCGCTCATAATGGTCATAAGAATATGGCATGGATGATTGGTCATATGGTGAATATGGATCATAGGAAGGTGCTTGGTATGGAAAGGCTTGTGAGAATGGTTGAGGTTCATGTTGAGGATGAGATTCATATGCATATGATGGTGATTGTTGAGTGTCACAAAAAGAGTCATCATAGCCGTTAAATTGACATGCATTAGGATGGAAATTATACCTATAAGTATCCGGAGGTTGTTGCCAATAGGAGTGATCAATTCCTTGAGGCTCCTCCCATCTTTGATGGTTCCATCCATGGTACATGTTGCCATTAAAGTTCACATTTCCTACAACACAATCAGGACCAAACTCATAGCCATAGTGAGAATTCATTATGGAAAGACAAAATAAAACTAACAAAATCTAGTAAACAAGCAAAAGACAAGCTATTTACACTATTAACATATGTACAATAACCAATAACATAACACCATTGCAAATCCCCGGCAACGGCGCCATTTTGACGATCGGATTTTTGACGGTTTAGAATTTCTCAAATAAAATCTCGTCGAAGTATAGTTTCTAAACCAAGAAATAATCCTTTCATACAAAAAGTTGTTTGTCACTAAAACAAACCCCTAAATTTATAAACCGAAGTATTCAAACCTCGGGTCGTTCTCCCTAGGAATTGTAATGAAGTGTCTTGTTATTGGTTGTGAATTATATTTGGGGTTTTTAAGCTTTTGGACAAGAAGTATAAATGGCAAAGAAAATAAACTAACAACTAACAAAGCTCTTGGCAAGATATGAGAACTAGAAGTCCTATCCTAGTTATCCTCCTCAATTGTGATGACAAATTGTCCATTGCTCCCACTTAGTTAACCTCTAACCATGGAGGAAAGTCAAGTGGATGAATCAATTTGATTCCTCAAATCCTAATCAACTCCTAAAGGAAAGACTAGCTTTAGAGGCATTCAAATCAATTAGCAATCTCTCCAATTATCAATCAACAAAGGGATTAGATAACTCAAGAGTTACTAATTACTCTACCTAGGCCAAGAGGAACAAAATCTACACTAAAACTAAAAGAGACATTTCAACAAACACATAGAGTGCAATAGAAGTAAACATTATTAAATGCAAGAATTAAAGGAATCTATAACTACAAAAACAAGAGATCAACAATGGAAGAGCAAAGAAGACACATTTATTATGAATTACCTCTTATTGAATTGGAAGAATGTAGAAAGAACAATACTAGATCTACAACAAAATGTAAGAACAACATAAAGGAAATTACAACAAAAGAATAGAAGAAGATGAATGTAGCAACAAAGAATTGAAAGGTAGAAGTAGAAGAAAGCAAAGATTAAAACCTAGATCTAAGAACTAATCCTAATCCTAATCCTAATTCTAGAGAGAAGTGAGAGCTTCTCTCTCTAGAAACTACTTCTAAAACTAAACTATGACTAATGGTAACTAACATGTGTTTCCCTCTTCAATCCTTGGCTTAAATAGCATCAGAAATGAGTTGGATTGGGCCCACAAGGCTTCTAAAATCGCTGGCCACATGTTGCATTAAGTGAACCAGATGGCAGCAACGGTGCGTGCGCGTACTATGCGCGTGAACGCCACCATACTTGTAGCAACTATGGCAAATCTTATATCGTTTCGAAGCCCCGGATGTTAGCTTTCTAACCCAACTGGAACCGCATCATTTGGACCTCTGTAGCTCAAGTTATGGTCGTTTAAGTGCGAAGAGGTCGGCTTGACAGCTTTCCGATTCTTTCATTTCTTCATGAGTTCTCCAACTTTATATGATTTTTCTTCATTCCCTTGATCCAATCTTTGCCTCCTAAATCTGAAATCACTTAGCAAACATATCAAGGCATCTAATGGAATCAAGGTAAATTACATTTAGCTATTTTAAGACCTAAAAAACATGTTTTCACTCTTAAGCACAATTAAAGGAGAATATACAAAACCATGCTATTTCATTGAATAAATGTGGGTTAAAGGTTATAAAATCCCCTAAAATCAATACAATATAAACCGTCAAATTGGGGTTTGTCAACCGTATAAAGTTCTTTGCAATTTAAGTGAATATAATCCCTATGAATATTCATTAGATGGTTTAGATATCTTTAATCCTTTAGGAACTTTTATATAGATATCATGATCTAATGAGCCTTATAAGTAGGCTATTACTACATCCATTAAATGCATATGTAGTTTATGATATGCAGATAAACTGACCAAATAACACAATGTTATCGCATCCATTACAGGGGAATACGTTTCTTCATAATTTATACCAGGCCTCTGTGAAAAACCTTGTGCTACAAGTCGAGCTTTGTAGCGTACAACTTCATTTTTCTCATTTTGTTTTCTCACAAATACCCATCGGTATCCAACAGGTTTTACATCTTCTGGTGTATGGACTACAGGTCCAAAGACTTTAGGTTTTGCAAGTGAGTTTAACTCAGCCTTCATGGCTTCTTCCCATTTCGGCCAATCATTTCTTTGTCGACACTCTTCGACTGATCTTGACTCAAGATCCTTACTTTCATGCATGATATTCATTACCACATTATATGCAAATATTCATTGACAATTATCTTGTTTCGGTCCCATTTCTCTCTTGTAAATACATAATTTATTGAGATATCGTCATTTTCATAATTTTCAAGTACCTGAACGTCTTCTGGCATTAAAATTATATCAGAATTTTGGACAACTACAAGTGTCTTTACTATGTCTTTTTTAACAGGAATAGTATTTACCTCTTTTCTTTTTCGAGAATTTTTGTCTTTGGAACCGACAGGCCTGCCACGCTTCTGGCGTGAGTTTGTTTTAGTGGCAATTTGTCCGACTGGGACATCAATTCGAATTGGAGCATTTTTCGCTGGTATATAAGATTTGGTTATCCTTTTTGTATCAGAAAATGCATCAGACAATTCATTTGCTGTTCTTTGTAAATGTATAATCTTTTAAACTTCTAGTTTACATTGCCCTGATCGAGGATCCAAATGCATCAAGGATGATGCATTCCAATTAAGTTCCTTCACAAGAAGCTTATTCTCTCCCTCTAATGTTGGAAATTTGATTCATCAAAATGACAATCCACAAATCGGGATTTAAATACATCCCCAGTTTGTATCTTAAGATACCTTACTATAGAGGGAGAATCATATCCAATATATATCCCCAATTTTCTTTGGGGTCCCATTTTGGGGCGAGAAGGTGGTGCAATGGGAACATATATCGCACACCCGGATATTCTTAAATGGGAAACATTTGGCTTCTATTCAAAAGCTAATTGCATAGGAGAGAACTGTTGGTAACTCATTGGCCTCAAACGAATAAGTGCTACGGCATGTAAAATAGCATGCTCTCAAACCGAGGTTGGGAGATTTGTTCTCATTAGTAAGGGTCTAGCAATTAATTGGAGGCATTTAATTAGTGATTCTGCTAACCCATTTTGTGTGTAAACATAAGCTATTGGATGTTCAACACTTATTCTATTGGCCATACAATAAGCATCAAAAGCTTGGGAAGTAAATTCATCAGTATTATCAATACGAATTGCTTTGATTAGATTTTCTGGAAATTGTGCTTTTAATCGAATAATTTGAGTAAGTAATCTCACAAACGCCAAGTTGCGAGAAGACAATAAGCACACATGTGACCATCTCGAAGATGCGTCTATTAGGACCATAAAATATCTGAAATATCCACTTGGTGGATGAATAGATCCACATATATCGCCCTGAATCATTTCTAGAAATTCAGGAGACTCAAATCCAATCTTTACTGGTGATGGAGAACATGCAGCACAACAAAATTCACTAGATGTAAGAATTTTCTGGTTCTTTAGTGAATGTCCATGGGAGTTTTCAATAATTCTCCGCATCATAGTTGTCCCCGGATGACCTAATCGATCATACCAAGTTATGAATTTATTTGGGTTAGTAAACTTCTGGTTTACAATGGCATGTGATTCAATTGCAATAATTTTGGTATAATATAACCCAGATGAAAGTGAGGCTAACTTTTCTAATATAATCTTTTTATTTAAATCATGAGTTGTGATACATAAGTACTCATGATTTCCCTCATTCATTGTCTCAATATGATATTCATTTCGGCAAATATCTTTGAAACTCAACAAGTTCCTCAAAGACTTGGTAGATAACAGTGCATTATTTAATATGAATTTTGTTTCTCTGGGAAACAAAATTATAGCTCTTCCGGAGCCTTCTATCACATTGTCTGAGCCAATAATAATATTAACATATTCTTCTTTTAGTACAAGATGGGTAAAATATATATCACTTTTGAGAATGGTGTGCGAACTTGCACTATCCGCAAGGCATACATCTTCATTATATATCATTGTCATTTTCTTCAAAAATAAATAATAATAAAATGAGTAGTACTACATGCACATTCAAATTGAATTCTTGATTGGAATTATTTTTTTAAGAAACATTGTACATAATGTCATACATTAAAATTTTATCATTATCACTATTATTATTAAAACTTGACACATTTAATGATTTCAAAGCATAAACATTAATATTTCATTATTTATATACATCATATTTGAAACTTAAATACATAGAAAATAAAACTTAACAATAAGTTTCTTACATTATTTATTTATATAAATAGTTTACAATCTCACATATTAAACTATTCCATCATTGATCAAATGACCAACATTTCCTTCAAGATTCTCAAAGAAATCAGATACATCATAATAAGTGGTGGAATTTTCAGCATCATTTGAAACAAAATTTGTTTCCTTTCATTTGTCATACTTTTTCAGAGATGCTTGATAAAGATCGACTAAGTGCCTTGAGGTACGACAGGTACGTGACCAATAACCCTTTCCACCACAGCAAAAACGTTTATCCTCAGTTGATTTATTTTGCCCATTGTTTCTTTCTTTATCCCACTTCTGGTGAGATCCTTTCTTGTGAACATAATTCTTTTTTCTTCCATAATTTTTCTTGCTACCAAAACCTTGTCATTTACCTCTTTTGGGGTAATGATTTGCCGCATTTGCTTCAGGAAATGGGGCGGCAGTAGCTGGTCGCGCTTCATGATTTTTTAAAAATAACTCATTGTTGCGTTCAGCAACAAGAAGGTAAGAAATTAACTCATAATATTTTTTAAATCCTTTTTCTCGATACTGCTGCTGCAGGAGCACATTCAAAGCATGGAAGGTTGAGAATGTTTTCACTAACATGTCATTATCAGTTATCTTTTCCCCACATAATTTCATTCGTGAGGTGATTCAAAATATTGCTGAATTATATTTATTTATGGATTTAAAATTCTGTAGACGCAAATGTGTCCATTCATATCGAGCTTGAGGAAGTATCACCGTCTTTTGATGATTATACCTTTCTTCAAGGTCTTTCCAAAGATTTGCAAGATCTTTTGATGTGAGATATTTATTTTTCAATCCTTCATCAAAATGACGACGAAGGAAAATCATAGCTTTGGCTTTATCCTTTTGGGATGCATTATTTTCAGCCTTAATGGTATCTCCAAGATCCATTGAATCAAGATGGATTTTAGCATCTAATATTCATGATATATTTAAGATGAGAGAGTTTCGACATAATGAAAATTTGTTACCTGTGTCTTTCTAAAATTTGATCAGAGTCTCGTGATGATAACGTGTTGTGAAATAAATAAATGAAAAAGAGGTAATAAATATAAAATAGAAAAATATAAATATAAGACTTTAATATTATCGTTCACCAATATTCTTATCTCATTATAATAGAAGTAATTTTTATATTTATTAATATTATAATTATTTTAAGTTAAAGCCACCGAAAGAAAAAGAATTCATATTATAATATAGAAAGAGAAAAAAATATTTGTTTTATTATTTATGTATTATTTTAGATATATGCCTCTATTTATACATACATAGAAGCTTTTTTTTTATTTTAATTAAATGTAAGAACCTTAATAACATAGCATTTTAATATAAAAAAGATGAGTTACCTATGATTATTCATTTAATTCTTATCACAACAATACTAATCTTTTGAAGTATAAATTTTTTTTGGGTTTTATGATATAGTACCAAGTTCCAATAATATGACATGGGGTGGTCCTCCATGATATATTAATCTTTTGATGAGGTATATATATGTGCGTTCTATCGTAGCCATTGTTTTATTGTGGCTATAGTGCCTACAAGGAGTTTACCAATTAATTGTGGATATCTGGGTTTTTTTTTAAGCGTATTACTAAAAGTGTTGTTTAAAGAGAAAGTGTTACCCTTAATCGTTAACTTGGCTCTGATACCAAAATTTTTAACTTTTAACTTCGAATAAAAATAATTTGTAAATTCTAAAGTATTGACCATTTCAAAATTTTTAACTTTTTAATCTTGTTTTAGTTTATAATATTCTTTTTTGCATGGATTACTGTATATAAAATCTTTTATCTGTTTGTCTTTTTCTTTAATATAATTTCTCAAATCCTCAATAACTTCTTTTATTTCTACACTTTCTCTTGTTTCTAAATATCTGTTTAATTTTTCAATTTCATTCTCCATTTTTTCTTTCAGCAGCTTTAATTCTTTTAAGTCATAATATGGTTTTTCAAGCATTTATAAATTTTTTAAGTTTAATTCCAACTTGTTTATATTTATTCTTATTTCTATCCTTTTTTATTATAAGATCATCAATTTCAATCTGAAGATTATTTAATTCCCTTTTATACTCCTTTATTTTACTTTTTAATTTTCTCTTCCTATTTCTTTTTATTTTATTTTCTGGTTTTTCAATCTTTTTATGCTTCATTATTTAAAATTTTCGCAAACTCTATCATCGATTCATCACTATTTTCTAGAGATTCTATTAATTTTTCTAACTCTTCAACTTCTCTTTTAAACTTGTCATAGATTATTTTTAGGGCTTCAAATGCTCTTTGATTTATTTCAGAAAACTGTAAATAATTCAAACGATTTTCTCTTTCAAAGAGCTCTTATTTCTTGTCTTGATAAGTTACATATATTTCTTCTTTATTTATTGTCATAGTTTAGTGTTTAGGCTCTCATTTAATTTTTCGACCTTTTTTGTTAGTTCTTTTATTTCAGAGCTTTCTTCTTTAATTTTTAACTTAGATAAACTTAAAGGGCTATTAATTTTAGATTCTCTTATTTGAAAATTCGATGAAACTAATTTTTCTGATGGTTCTTTTAGTAATAGAACTGGATTTTCAATAGCTTTATATTTTGGTATTTCTGTTTTTATAATTTTCTAAAATAATTCATCAACATAAATCCTTTCTCTATTTTTAAATATTATACTATGATGGCTATTTGTTAAAGCGTAATTTATTGCATATGTAATTGAAAATGGTTCATCATCTTGTTCCATTAGATTCTTTCTGTGAAATTTATAAGCTAAAATTATAGATCTTCCAAGATTTTCAGTTGATAAAGGTATAGCGTATCCAAGATGGGCATTGAATTTAACATTTATGTTTGCCAAGTTTTCATGAACAATTCCAATTATTTGATCTATTGGGTCATCAGTAATTCTTTTATCACAGATTGCTAAGCTTATTGGTGAATTAATTCCCTTCATATATGTAGATTTGATTAAGACTTGTATAGTACTAATATGAATCCATCCAATTTTAGATCTTTTTTGTTGATCCTTAATTTTCTCAATCTGTTTACTCAATTCTTCATCATTTATCAAAGCTATTTCAAGTTCTCCATTAGCGAATTTTATCTTTATAGGGGCTTCAAGTTGAATTTTTCCATAGTATATTATATTTTTTCTATTAAAAACTTCTTTTAAAAGATTTTGTTTATTAAAATTTTCATTTGATTTGAGATTTAATTCTGTTTTTAGAACAGCCTGTTTTTCATTATCTAATAAAGCAGTTAATCTATAATAATCAGATTCTTCCATTAATTCTAAGCTTTCTAAATAATTCATAACTAAGAGATTAGGATAAAGGCGTACCTTTTTGGAGAAAAAACTTTCTTTATTTAGTATATTTTACATAAGATGTTTTTATCTCCAGAGGGGAGATTATAGATATTAACTCCAGAGGGGAGTTTAAAACTATTTTTTCCTAAGGGAATTCTTTTTTCAGACTACAGAATCGCCTCGGCAGCTTCCTCCTTGCTCTCCTAGCATATGAGTACTCTTAGCCTCCTGCTTTCTGTTTTCTGATGATTTCTACAATTGCCTAAGCAACCTATTTAAAATGGTTGGGTCTGATGGACAATCCCCATCCTTACCCTTCTTATGACGTCATTGCTTACGTCATTGTTTATTATCTTGCACCAGCTACATTGTTGGTGCTCTATGACTTAAGCACTTACGTCACTATGCAATAATGTTGAGAGATGCTTCAGATGTGCTGTCCTCCTCTTTCATTATGTGACCTTCAGATGCGTTGTCTTCTTCCTTTATCATGTGGGTTGATTCAGTTTCATTATTGCTTTCTTCAGATAACTCTGAGACACATAGCTGGCACTTGTGGTCTTCTCTGTCTTTTATCAAATAGCAGAGATTCCTCTTTATCCCTTCGGGGAGATTTTCTAAGAGTCCAGATAAGTTGTAGAATGCTGATTCAAATTCTACTAAGAGTCTCATCTCTCTTTCTTCAATTGCATTCCTTTTACTGGACACAAGCAAAGTATTTCTGCTTTTATAATTGATTCTTGTGTGAGATTCCCTTGTTATCTTTTGAGTTCTTTCGAAGACCCTTGCTAGTGTGCTGGCTAGTCTTCCTTCATGACTGTAGATTGTTAAATCTTGAACTTGATCAATTGGTTGAAAATTTCCTGGGAAGACAGACATGAAGATTACTTGATGTGCTGGAACCAAGCATTCTTCTTCTTCATTAAAAATAGGTTGACTATTCGTAAATTTTAGGGATATATCCCTTGGATTTATGTTGTCAATCATATTTTTAAATCTCTTTACTGCATCAATGAATCCTGCAGGAAACTCACTAATAATTTTTAAATCATTAAAAATTAAAATTGTATCAATTAATCCATACTGAAAAAACTAATAGGTGTCAGATGGGGAAGCATCTGGAAATATAACCAGCTTTGTTAGCTGTTCTTTGGCAATAGGATAATATCCCAATATTGCCCTTTTTTCTTCAGTCCAATTTAGGACTATGTTAAGGGTTTCTCTGAGATTTGATCTACAGACCCTTTTCTTTTCCTTGATTTCAGCTCTTGTAGGAATGTTTCTTATTATTCCTGTTCTTTGGGTTTGAATTGGAGCTTTATCTGCTCTTTTTAGGGTTTGCTCTGGATGAAGAGCTTCATATTCCATGAAAGATTCCTTTGCTTCTTCCAGTGTTAAAAATCCTCCTTTATGAATTATCCTTGATTGATGTGTAAATGGTGCTGCTTTTTCCCAGGCATCATATACTCCTTTCATGGGGCCATTATAAATTACATAATATTTTTTATCTTGGGTGGATTTTTTGATAATTTCAGCAATTGTTTTATTTTCTGAAATTTTTTCTTCACCTGATTTGTCCACCACGCTTAGCTAGCTGAACTCTGATGGTTTTGGTTGTTGTGTTGATTTCATTGCTTCGATGGCCTTCTTGAGGGATTGGATCTGTGTCCTTATTTGCTGACAATGCTTGCATTTTTCGAGTTCTTGTTCGTATTTCTGAATTTCTTGATCTAATGCGTTGTAGACGAACTCCATTCTCTTGTTAATGTATCTGCAATAACATTTTTGTCACCCTTAATATATTCAATTTTTATTGGATATTGTAACAAAAATAATTACCATCTTACCAATCGTCCATGATTATAATCAACTTTTAAATTATATCGTATGAAACCTGTTAGGTAACTTGAATCTGTCCTTAATGTAAAATCTCTGGGTAGTAAATCAATTTTCCATTTCTTAAGAGATTTAATTGCTGCTAGAGTTTCCTTTTCATGAGTGGTATATCTCTGTTCTGTTGGAGTAAAAGTCCCTGAAATATACCTGCAAAGTAATTCCTTTGGGGAATATTTAGAATCTAGTGATTCTTTTTCTTGTTCCAAACTTTTTATAGCTTTCTTAGCTTTTAGACATCCTGACCAGGTTATGTCTGAAGCATCTTTTTCTACTATTAAGTAGTCATTTTCTTCTGGAATATAAAGTTCTGGAAGTTTTTCACAAAGTTCTTTAATTCTTTGAATTTGCATACTATCTTTTTCATCCCATTTCCATTCTTTTTTAGTACTTATTTTTGGAAATAAGCTTTTAGTATATTCTGTTATATTCTTTAAAAATCCTTGATCGGAAATATAATTTATACACCCTAAAAATCTTTGTAATTGTTTTCTATCTTCTATTTTATTAGGAAATAAATTTACCTTTTCTAGAACATTTGGTTGAAGTTTTAGCTTACCTTGAGTAGATAGAATTAATCCAAGAAACTCTATTTCTTGTTTTGCTATTCTTGCTTTCTTTTTGCTAAGAACTAATCCTTTTTCTTTACATCTTTCTAAAACTATTAATAATTTTTGAAGATGATCTTCTTTATCCTGTTTTGTAAAAATTAGTATATCATCAATGTACACTAAAACAAATTCATTTAATTCTTTTAGATTTTTTTCCATAAATCTTTGATAAATACCTGGGGCTTGTTTTAATCCGAATGGTAATACATTCCATTCATAGAGCAACACTTGTTGATTCTTTTGTTGGGCAAGTAAAAGCAATTAATTTCTTTGTTTCTTCGTCTAAACGAAGTTGCCAATATCCTGATTTTGCATCAAGAGATGAAAACCAAGTTGCTCCTTTGATTTTTAGAATCTTTTCTTGAAAGTTTATGAGCATCACCAATAGTTGCTTCGTTCATCTTCTTATAGTTAATAACCATTCTTCGTTTTCCCCTTTTAATTTCATTATTGTTTTCGACATAAAAGGCTGGAGCCGTATGATGACTTTTACTTAATCTTATAATTCCTTTTTCCAAAAGATCTCTACATTCTAATGAGAACTCTTCTCTATCTCTTGCGGAATAAGGAATTCTATTTGGAACATTTATCTCTTTTGTAGGATCTTTTAATTTAATGCTTATTAATTCGTTATTTGTATTTTTAACATCTAAAGAATTTTCAGCACAAATTTCATCCAAAAGTTCTTCTATCTTTATTTCAAGATTATTTTTCGGAATATTTATCTGAAAGTATAAATTTAAATAACATGTCTCTAAGATAGAAAATATTTTAAATTTTAGAATCTTGTCTATAGTAGTAGTTGGTATTTTTATACGTTTTGATTTTTTATTTATTGAAGAATCGTGTGGAGCTTTTAAAACTATATATGTTAATTCTTGAATGAATGGATGATATAGCTTTAAAAAGTTATTTCCTATGATAAAATCCATTCCAGAATCTAACATATATATTGATGGAATAATGAACCTATAATTTTGAATAAAATTTTCAACCATCTCTGCTTTTTGGTCAATTTTATGTATTGATTTGTCAGCTATTCTAACTCTTAATGGTTTCTTTAATTTTTTTCCAATCAAGTTTTATATTTGAACTAGCAAAGCATTGTGTTGCTCCAGAATCTATGAAAGCATTTATAAACTTTTCTGTTATTTTTATAGTAATAAATGTGGCATTATTACTCAGTCTCTGAGTCTGTTTCCGAGATATATTCAAAAATATAGTCTAAGTTATCATCAGATTCCTCTAATAGTTCCATGAAACAAGACTTAGCAATTTCTATTTGTTTAGTAAGATCCTTTTTATCCTTCTTTTTCGGGCATTCATTTGCATAGTGTCCTTCTTCTTGGCAATACCAACACTTACAATTTTCTTTTTTATTCGGGCAATAGTCATTTTTTTGTCTTTTGTTTTTATCGTTATTTCTTTTTCTAAAATACCTCTTTTTTCTTCAGTTTGGATAGTATTTTCTTTTTCTAAATTGATATTTTCTTTTTCTTTGAAAATTTTTATTAAGACTATATTTTTGGGGTATCTCTTCATTATCCTGACAACAAATTCTAATTATATTCGCAAATCTTTTTTGAGTTGCTTCTTGCATACAACGTTCTTTTATTTCCTCTCTTATTGCAGAGGTTGCTCTACCAAAATTATTTTCAATTGTCCCTCTATTTATTTCTCTTATAAATCTTCCCATTATAAATTCATTAGCAGGATATGGAAGTTTTATTATATACATACTAAGATAATGATTTTTATCTTCTTCTTTTAATTTGTAATAATGTATTCTATATTCGCATATAGAAGATTCCACATTGCATAGATCATATATCTGAATATTAGCTAAATGGTTTTTTACTTCTTGATATTCTTTATTATAGACTTCTTGTTTATTATCTATAATATTTTTTCCAAAAAATTCTTTATATAGAATCATCATTATATATAATATCTTATCATAAGCTGTTGCTTTTGTTGCTAAATCTTCTATTATTTGGTTTTCTATTGATGTCATATAATCTCTTATAGTTCCTTTAGTATGAAACCCTATGTAATTCCAAATATTTCTTCCAGACAATTCACTAAGCTTTGGATTAGTAAAAGCTTCTAATAAAAAGGAATTCAACCAATTTTCGAAAATTTCTTTTTCATTCTTTTTACAGTCTAAGTCAAGCATTCTTTCTCCTTCCATTTCCTGGATTTTAGGGACGTATTTTGATGGTATTTTTGTATATTTTGAATCTTTATTTATAAACCCTTTTTTAAAAGCATAATTATCAAAACTTGTTTCCCATTTAAATTGAGATTGATTATCCTTAGATGTTCCAGCTTCATTTTTAACTTGTATTGGAATTGCTAGTTCTTCGTCACTTGAATAATCTAAGATATGTTCTTCGTTTTCTATATTTTCAGAATTTACTAATTCTTCTTCTATTTGAAATTCTTGTTCCATAATATTATTTTTTTGAGCCATTTTTAATTGTTTAAAAAGCATTGTAACTTCTTCTAATTTTTCTTCAATATTCATAATTTTAGTGGTGATTTTACTTTTAAATCTGTTATGTTGATTATGTTTTGAAATTTTTCTTCCTTGGGATTCTCTTTTTCCTTATTTCTTTGAAATTTTATGGATGTTAATATTTCTTCAAGCATATCTACTATAGAATTTAATTGTGGGTTAAAAGTATGATATAAATGTGGGGAATCATTTCCATGGTAACATTTTTTAGAAATTCCGTGTGAAAAATAAGTTTTTTCAGGTTTTTGAAGTCCTTCAATAAAACTTATAGTAAAATAAAGATTTTGAGAAAAATCATTTTGTATTGATTTTAAGAATTCGGTGTCATTACAGTTAACATTAGTTAAAATCATTAATTTTTGATCTATTAATTTTGATAACTTAATTATTTTTTCTCTTAAATCTTCTAATTTACTTTTTTCTATTAGGTGACGCTTTTCTTTGTGAAAAATTACGGTTTTAAGTGAAAAGTGTGGCTTTAGAATGTGTGGTTTTGATTTTGCCACATAAGCACATCTTTAAATTTTATTAAAAGTGCATTTTATAGCCACCACTAATTACCATAGGTATGGCCACCAGAGACTTAGCCATATATATATATACACAATTGTCGAATAATTCAATTCCCACTTTTTTTTTTCGGGTCTTGCTTCAAAGTCAAATCTTTAGTTGGATTTTGCTAAAGAATAAATTAATTGTTTTTAGGTAACACTATAATCAACTAATAAAATAGTGGATCCATGAGAGTATATATCTAAATAAATCTCTAAAAAATATTACATCGGATATTTTTGTTTTTTTAAAATATTTTATTAAAATTTTTAAATTTTACAAAAATAAAATATATAAATTTTTCTATCACACTTTTAAAGACTTAATTATTTGTCTAAGTAAAGTTTAAGAATTTTTACGTAAAAATTTTTTTATAATGACAAAAACATATAACGCAAATTTTTAAGAGTCTTTTTTGAATATATACCCAGATAAATATTTAGAGAAAACAAAATTAAAATAATGAATTTTAACCATTATCATTTCCTCTTTTTAAAATAGATCTCTCTTTTATTCTTTAGTTAATTGAAATAAAAGAAATACTTAAGGGTTCATTTCACAGCACAAACTCTTTTCCGATTCACTCTTCCTTAAATTATCTAGGGACTCACTTGTACGAAAACTCTTCCTGAGGACACAAATTAAGCCATTATTAAGGTCTCTCATGTCTAGAAACATATATTAATTTTTTATCTGCATGATTCCTATCTATTTCCTCTGTTACCTTTATTAAATAAAAGAGACACTACATACAATTCTTGAAGCGGGATTTAATCGAATTATATTCTCAATGATATAAATAATTTAGATACCAATCACCCACAAACATATTCTTAGACTAACATATATAAGATTAATTAAGGTTAATTATTTCCTTAGCTAAAATGCACTTCTTTTACATTCGCTTCTGATGATACCATATTAAAATTAAAATGAGTAGATCTAATTTAATTCCAAAAACTAGTTTATTATAAGGTGAAAAATATCTCATATTTATAAATTATCTAAAAAAAATTATTCTTAATAGTTGTGAGACATATAATAGAATTAAACTAAGTAAGTTGAATTTCTGATAATAGAATCTAAAATAAATAAATATGAATTAAGAATAGGACTAACAATACTAATTCTAACGTAGATATAAGGTTGGCAACTCGACCCGCAATAGATCAAATTAAGAATAGAATAGAATAGTTTAATTACAAGTAAGATCGGGTGTAGGGTTAACAAACGAGCTAGCTCGATCTATATATTTAGGTTTGATTTGTCTAACGAGGTAGGTCTGTTTAAGTATGTTTTATTCATGAGGCATAATTTTTCAATCTGAATTCTTTATTATCAATATAACGGATTAAACAAACTGATTCGTTTATTTTTTATTTTATTTTAAAAAAACTAATTTAGCTAAAAAAGTTTCTTTTGAATTAAGAAATTATATATTTTTTAGTTTATAGATTGGATTTTTTTATCAAATAAAGAGAATATTAACAAAAAATAATTTTATTATATAAATAAAATTTATTATAATTTTATTGTTTTTAATTTTAATATGAAGTTAATTTTATGTTTTTTGTTTTATTAAATAGTTATAAACTATAAACTGGTTAAATATTATATTTGATTGATATTTTTGTTACGGATTGGGTCGATGTTAAACTTTAGAATGCGATATAATTAGATTAAAATTTTTTTCGAAAAATAGAATATGATTAAAGTGGTTAACGGAATTATAGAAGAGATAGTGAAGGTTAGATTAATTTGAATGTGGCGAGCCATCCAAAAGAACTGTGGGCTTGCCTAAGCAATTATGGTTGCCAACAACTTCTTCACCCAAACCTCAAAAGATCAAAGGTTCCATTAATAGTCCCTAACCAATTAATATATATTTATTATTTCACTTATTCACCCCCACCTTACCTTATAATAATAACTAACTTTACTCCAAATTCATCATATTCACACTCAAAAATAATGGAACTCCACAACAACATTCCAATGTTCATCCTTCTAGTCTTCATGATCATGATCACAAGTAATGGTGGTGCTGCTGCAAATGTTCCAGCAATAATTGTGTTTGGTGATTCATCAGTGGATGCAGGGAACAACAACTTCATTCCAACAATTGCTAGGAGCAATTTCCAGCCATATGGACGTGACTTTGAAGGTGGGGTTGCAACTGGGAGGTTCAGCAATGGAAGAATACCCACTGATTTCATTTCTGAGGCTTTTGGACTCAAACAATTTGTGCCTGCTTACTTGGATCCTAAGTACAATATTACTGATTTTGCCACTGGTGTTACTTTTGCTTCTGCTGCCACTGGTTATGACAATGCAACCTCTGATGTTTTGGTAATTTCTCATCATTATGTGATCATGTCCTGTTTTTTATTTTTATTGGAAAAACATCATGTCATAAATATTGAGACAAAAATAATTATATATAAATAAGTAAATGATCAAATTTATTTTTGAAAGATCATTTGTTTTTGGAATTGGTATTTAAATTTTTTTTAATCAAATTTGTCCTTAACAAATTTTAAATTGATCATTAGTCCTTTTGTCATTTTCATTATTTAGGATGTAGAGTTTGTTGATATAATATGATACGTTAAGTGACATCAAAACACACACCTAACAATTCTCATTGGCTATTAAGATGATGAGTTTATGAAATTAGATCAAATTAACTTCAAATTGAAAGATTTTAATGTCTCATAATCTCCCTCAATTTAGAGTTGATTTGATTTAATTGCATAAATTTATTATGTTAGCAGCTAACTAAGACTGTCAGATGTATGGTCTGAACAATGTAATATCATGTAATATGCCACATCAACATTTAATATCTTTTAAGGACGAATTTGATTAAAAAAAATTAAAAACTAATTTGGGAAATATTTTGACTATTTACTTATATATAAATACTCTATTCAATTTATTTATACAAAAATATCTTCATGTAATAGTAATAGTTAAGAATTGTTAAATAATTTGATATAATTAATTAAATTACTTAACATAATATATATTTATATTGTAACTATTATCTTTACATAAAAATATCTTCGTATGTGTAATCACTTTATATTTTAAGTAGATATTCACATAGCAATCAAACTTTTTATTTCACATTTGACTAAATTTGTTTATATTTCAATCTTAAATTACATACTAAACACATTATACATAACAATCAATATTTTTTAATAAACTCTCATAAGATCTTATTTTAATATGCTTTTAAAAATTAAAATTACGTTTTACATTCTAATTTGTCTCCTTGTTTTTAATAGTTACTACTAACTTTGGTATCACTCATAATGTTAGGGAAAAGTCTTTGAAACCCGTGAAATATGTAGAAATGGTAAAAGTATTATTAATGTATGTAGTAATGTAAAGGTATGGAGCGGAGATTCACATGTATGTGCATATCTAAATCAGACGATATAAATATTTATGTGAAAGTGATGTGTTAAGTATGGTGTCCAATACAGAATGATGTGCAGAACTGCAGATATACATTATTTCTCTTATTTTATACATAAAAAAAAACACAAAAAAATTCCTCACCCATGGCATATATTTAGGTCCCCTCCCTCCCTTTCTGTATTTATATTATTTTACTTTTAATGAGCAACCACTAAATTTATAATTTTAAAAAGAAGCTAAGCTTATTATAATAGTTATTATGTTCTTATTAATCTATTTTTTATTTATTTAATATAAAAATTTTAAAAAGTTTAACTAATATATATTCTAAGAACACATATTAAAGTTACTTATTCAAAAGTTTTTATGAAAATATACAAAGTTGAAGTTTTGAATGTATTTATTATGTATATATTAAAAAAATAAAAAATAATAACTAAAAGATGTTATATTCAAGTGTTATAAGTAGTAGTAAAAATATATAAATATATGAATACTTATATGATAAAAGATATTTTAAAAAAAAAAAGAGTTGTACACCAAATTTCTTTCAGTTGGCCAATCCCTTTTGTATAGTATAATATAAGACTATAAGTATATATAGATAAAATGTAGAAAGTCAATTTTTGCTTAAATTTTAAGAAAAATGATCCAAAATTTTAATTTGAATGCAGTCTGTGATACCATTATGGAAGCAATTGGAGTACTACAAGGAATATCAACAAAAGCTAATGACATATGTTGGTGAAACAAAGGCACATGAAATCATATCAGAATCACTATACATAATGAGTCTAGGAACAAATGATTTCTTAGAAAACTATTACACCATGCCAGGTGGCAGAGAATCTGAATACACACCACAGCAATACCAAAACTTTCTTGCTTCAATTGCTGGGAATTTCATCAGAAATCTCTATGCAACTGGTGCTAGGAAGATATCACTAGGTGGGTTACCTCCAATGGGGTGCTTGCCATTGGAGAGAACCACAAACATTGTTGGTGGAAATGATTGTGTTGCAAGTTACAATGATGTTGCATTGGAGTTCAATGATAAGCTCAGGAATTTGGCCATTAATCTCAACAAGGAACTTCCTGGGATCAGATTGGTCTTCTCTAACCCTTATTACATCTTGTTGTATATGATCAAGAAGCCTTCTACATTTGGTAAGCTACTTTATTTTTCAACTATATATATACATGTATAAGCGAATCAGTCCACCATCCGGTGTGCCTCCAACCCTGTTATTGTAAGAAAATAATTCATAATACTCAAAGTAAATCTATGTTTTAAATACATTAGCATGGGATAACATTATAGGATTATGATCCTATTGTGTTGGCCTTTGAAATTGGAGCATTTAATTTTCCAAAATAATATTGCATTAGAAAATTAGGTTCTCATTGATGCATTTGCAAACACACATGAAGAATATGTGCATATTTTTTACAAATGATCTAGGGTTAAATAACTTTTTATTCTTATAAAATTAACTATTTATGATTTTGGTGGTTATAAAACTTTTTTGTGATTTTTCTGTGATTTTGGTCTATATATGCTGATACTTAGACTTTATTTTAATCATAAATGTAAAGTTGATTCATATATAAGATGGTAGTTACAAATTTTACTTATGATTAAAAAATTATAGATTATTGATACCACAGAGGAAAATTGGCTAGTATTGATTTTGGAAATCCATAATTAACATAATTTTCTCTATATGTAGGGTTTCAATCAACATCAGTGGCATGTTGTGGGACTGGAATGTTTGAAATGGGATATGCATGCAGCAGAGGAGACAGGTTTAGTTGCTCAGATGCCACCAAATATGTCTTCTGGGATGCTTTTCATCCAACTGAGAGAACCAATAGCATTGTTGCTGATTATGTGGTTAAGCATGTTTTAGCTCAGTTCTTAAAATAATTATCATAGTTATAACTAAATAATATCCACTTATTACTTACTAGGGAAATTTTATTTGATCTTATTATGAACCCTTATTCTTCCTCTAGTTTCCTCCTCTATAGTTGGAATTGATGAGATGTGAGGTCATGCCATGTTAGGCTTGTGAATGATTATAATTGGGTTTAGATATTTGTATAATATATAATATATAATGTTAATACAGCACATTCACTGTGAAATGTGCTTAAAATTAAAAAGTGCCTCATGTTGTTTCTAGTTATTTATATTTCTTTTCATATATGACATATCTGCTCTGTTATTGTACCATTAAAGTTTTTAATTAAAAATGGGAATGAAAGTTAGATGAATAAGCATATCACTTCCTCATTCTAGTAATATAATTGAATGCTACTTCTGTGGTTCTATGTCAATATATGGAAAAATTTCATCCTAATTTGTGTTAAAAGTACAGGCAATGTACCCAACTAATTAGACTAATTAGGCCAATTTCTGTGTTTACTAAAAAAGATTAAAAAGAAAGTAACTGCTATTAGGAATCTGACCTACATGATTGTAAAATTATATGGACATATATTATATTATAGGAAACAGCACCTACCAACCAACCAATAACAGGAATGTCCATTTTCAATTCAAGGAATTTATAGCTACCAATTTCACACCAAAGAATTCTGCATAATTAAAGACATTACTCTTTAAAGTAATATCAGGTAAGTGAAATGTCAGAAGTCACAAATTCAGTTAGGGACCATAACTTTCACAGCATTGGTTCAGTGCATTATGGAGGACAGACAAAGAACTTTGCATATCTCAACTCTCAACCAACTCAATCTACTAACCTATTTTTGATAAGATTTGTTATTATGACAGTCTTTTATTATTGAATGTGGTTTATCATCCCAATCAACATTAATACAAAGCAGAGTGAATATATAAAATGTTTCAATGTTTTGATTGATAACTCTGATTGCATTGCACAGTTATTATATCAAGCAAGGTCATATTACCATGCAATTCAATGGTATTATCTAATCAAAGATTTTGCAGTTCAATGCATATAATAGAAGTAAATCTGATCAAGGATCAGCAACAGGGAATCTCAATATGTACTTTTAGGCACTGAATTTGCATATGGTGTGAGCAAAAAAACATATTAAAGATTGTACCCTTTTTGAATTTTATATAACTTGTTTTTTCCTTATATTCCTTTTTGATTTCATCACTTATGGTGGGTAGCAAACAGAAACCGTATTCATTTGAGAGGTATTTCCTATCTTTCAAACAGAAAAAATATCAAGGCATTTTAGGTTAATGGACTTTGCATTAACGTGGGATGCTTGTGCACCCGGCTTCCCTTTAGGTAAAAGGAGTTAGTAAGACTTGTATATATTAGTAAAAATTAACATGTTAAGGAAAATAATACAAAATAAGGAGCTGTTACTACTTGTTCTTGTTTTTCTTTGATAACCTCTTTATATTTTTCCAAATGGTTGGACCTTGAGGATGCACATTTACAAAATATTTTTCAAACCGTTTATCATTGGATGAAACTATGGTACTCAAGGTTAAGGAAGGATTCACTACCTTCCTCTCCTTCAACCATGCATACATTGAAAACCTCTGAGCAATCTTCTCCAAATCATAGCAAAAGTATGTTGGGAATGCCACAATGCTTTCTAAGGGATAGCCTAAGATGTTTGTGGCAAAATGAATCTTCTCTTTAATTACATCTTTCTTTTGGTTCAGAATCGTAGGAGCTCTTTTTATCATTCCAATCACACTGTTATAGTCCAAACCTGCTTCTACCAAACAATCAAACCTCTCCTGTAATAGATCACCTCTCCCTCGGAACACTTTTAATGCATTCGCCATCTCCTCGGAGTTCTCTGCATACCCCAGTTTCAGCAGGAAAGTGATCTTGTCCAAATGTCTGCGCGGATCATAAACTGATATCTGTTTGGGGCTCTTCTTTTTCGAACTTGAAGCCATACTTATAAGTTTCAGTGGATCGTCCTTTATGACTTGGAGTAATTCGGCTTTCTCAACTTTCAACTCCGAGATAACAGTTCTCGGACCTTTGAAGGAATGTGTGCTGAATAGATGCATGTAATTAGACAAAATTTGTGCAATTTCATCTGTTTCCATTCCAATAGCACACAAAATATCAATCACTCTCAACAAATTTTTTGCACACTTGTTTAATAGTATATGAGGATACTCCATAAAATAGGAATACATAACATTCACCTTAACACCTAACTTATGTGATCTAACCAAAAACATGCGTAGCTTCTTCCCAAAACCTTCCAATAACAATTTAGGATTTGCCTTGAACAAATTGTGCATTTGTTCCTCAGAATAACCAACTTCATCAAGAAGTTGAATAGCATCAAGCATTTTCTTCCAACTATATGTCCTTGAACAAGACATGTAACTCACAATCCAATCATCTTCAATCCCAATTCTCTTTAACCAATCAAGAACCACCACAAATTCACCATGATGATCACCAACCAAAATTGAAGGGCAACAAACACCAAGCTTGATGATAAATGATTTACTTAGCCCTAATTCTTCATACTCTCTAAATTTCTCCAACAAGAACCCCTTAGGGTACCCAAATACCTCTTTTGCTTCCTTATAAATCTCTCCAATCCTGTTCCTAGGTACACCATAGTTACACAGAACATGGAAATTATCAACCAAAGCAGAATTATCAGCTAAGAAAAACATGCCACTAGGTAGAAAATCTTGCAACTCAGAGGGGCTAATCCCTATGCTCTCAAAGAATGGTTCAAACTCGTTAATGGGATTGTACCTTAGAAACTTCCTCAATGAATGAGCAACACCATCAACATCAACATCAACATCATTTCCACCAACAAAAATATTTGCAATCAAAGATTTAACAAAGTTGGGGCAATTCTTACTGATATACTCAGCATCCAAGAAGCTGTAGCCACGTGTTGAATGCAAGTAATCCATAAGAACACGCTGAGCTTCAATTTTCACATGACGAGGCACGCGTTTAGACTCAACAGGAGAGAAGTTATTCAAAGTAGCGATATGGGTGGAGTTAAAAACTCGAAAGGTTCGAGCTTTGAAGGAAAAACGTAACCGGGTTTGTGGTTGAAATGGTGGTGGTGGTAGCTTAGGGTTTACGAAGAGAAAGGAGCGATTTTGACTGAGGTGAAGAATCATTTCGGTGAATGTGAGGAATGCCCAAAATTTATTTGAAGCATTGGAAACGGATTTAGCTGAAGAAGATTGAATTTTGCCGTTGAAACTTGAAAGCTGAAGTGGCCTATAGAGTATCGGGAGAGGGGAGTGAGGTTGTAACTGTAATTTAAATTTTGGAGGGAGGGTGTAACTGTAATTTAACATCCAAGGATTGGATCCATATTTCAGATCATAGGATCCGATCCAAACAACCGGTTTAAGTGTTTGTTTAATAAAAAAAAATTAAATTACTTTATTAATTTTTATAATTTTATTAAATTTATAATTAAATTTTTATATTTTAAAAGATTTTAATTAAAATTTTTATACCAATTTTAAATTTATAATTATGTGTTTAATATTTTAAAAAATATTTTAACATAATAAAATATGTCAAAGATTTAAGATATATTCGTTAGTATTGTAAGGTGGATAAAATTTTTATATAACATTTAATATTAAAAATATTTAATTATAAATTTAAAATTAGTATAAAAATTTAATTAAAATCTTTTAAAATATAAAAATTTAATTATAAATTTAAAAAATTATAAAGATTAACAAAAGAATTTAATTAAATAAAAATCACAATTGAAGATCTGGATCCATTTGTGAACCGGGTCGGACACACACGAACAACGACGCACGTTCCAGTCCATGAAGTCCAAACTCAGTTTACCAGTCTCAACTCTCAACCATCACTCATCACTCGCGGAGCGCACGTTAGCTCTCACCCAAAACATCCCCAAACGAAGGCGCACGTTAACTATCACCACCGTACGCCTCCATTTTATCCAACTGCAGCTACCTGCACCCTCAATCTACCTCTCCCTCTCTCTCAACCGTCCGATGGACTCGATCTTCGACGCGATCAACGTCCGAGATCTCCTCTCGGCGCACGACCTCTCCGATCCAACAACGCCGCTCTCCGCACCGGATCTCCGCCTCCTCATCCAGCGACTAGAATCGCATTCCCTTCAGATCCGATCCAAGGTCCAATCCTACATCCTCTCCCACCGCGACAACTTCGAGTCACTCTTTTCTCTCGCCAATGACGCCGTTTCCCAGTCCCAGCTTCTCTCCGACGACATCGCCGGAGTCCTCAAGCTCATCTCCGACCAGATGATCGATGCCGAGGTGCGCGAGGTTGTGGCGGAGATTAGGGAGAAGAGGGAGGAGCTGAGGGTGAAGAGGGAGCTGTTAGGGTTGGTGAGGACGATTCTTGCGACGAATGAGATGTTGGAGAGTGTTAGGGAAGCGTTAAGGAATGGACGGTTTGGCTTCGCTGCTGAAGGGTTGAAGGAGCTGAAGGTGGCACTTAGGGTTAGTGGAAATGTTGGTAATGGTAATGGTGGTGTTGAGGATGGAGAGCCATTGGTGTATGGATTTTTGCGGAAGGAATGGTTTCAGTGCTTTGATGAGGTATAAAAGAATTACCTTTAATGATTCGTTCATGTTGAATGTTTATTTTGACTGGTTAGAGATGCTGAGAATCTTTTAATTCATATGAAGATAGAGTGAAGTGAATGGATCAGTGTTGGTGCATGAAAATGTTAAAATGAACAGAGACAAATATTCATGGATGTTATGTGTTGCATTGTTTCATCATTATGTCTTTGCCCCGAGCAGAGACTAAGTACAGGTGTAATTTGGTTTACTCATATAATCAGTTCCTATTATTTCTGTGATAGTAATGACGTTTGGATAATTTGTGATTTTTATTTAGTTTGTGATTGTTTTAGAGGAATTCGGTTTGGGTTTGTAGATTCAAGAGGTCCTTTTGAAGTTAATGGAAAAGTCTGTGCGATTTGATGGGGACTTGAATCAAGTTGAAGTTAGATATCACTTACAAGTTGAGAATCTGACTGGGGTTCAGCTACAAACAGTTCTGGAGGCAATGGATGTAAGTTAATTTATCTCCTTTTATTTTTGTGTAAATTTCATTACTGCGGTGATGTAAATTTTAAATTTGAAAAGCTCAGGTTTATCTATTTAAATTTGATAAGCTCAGGTTTATCTATTTGTGCTATTGCTTCCTCTCACTTAAAGCAATTTGTAGGCAGTTGGTATTCTAGAGTATGGGCTTGCTAAAGTTGCTGATTTGATGATCAAGCATGTTATGAATCCATTTGTAAAACATGGGCAACCTCTTTCATTTATAGAGGAACTGAATCCTGAATCAGCTGTACTGAAGCTAGTTCCATCTCCAGATAATAAGGTGAATGTAATGTTCTGCACAGTATTGGTATCAACTTGATGATTTACCCATTTCATGATTATTGTCTTTTTGTGCGCATGTGCACCTGTGTGTGTGTTTGTGTTTTTTACTTTGTTTCTTTGCGGAGGTGTGCTTTGGTTTTATTCTAGACTCAATTGAAGAATTGTAAATTACACTGCTAGTTTGTTTCTAAATATATGATTTCCATTTTCAGCATGAAGATGTTGCTGGGGAGTTGCTTTATTCAGGGATTTTGCTGTTTATCAAATTCATTTACAGGAGCATTTGCTTCCAGAATGATTCTTGGATCCGGTGTTTTGGAAGGTCAACATGGCCAAGGATAGCAGAGCTGATAATATCCAGCTTTCTTTCAAAGGTTAGCCTGTAAGCTCTATTTATATGAATCCTGATTGAACCGAGACTGTATCCATGCATTGAAAGTTGAAACTATTCTAAGAGTTGTATACTAATTGTTTTCAGTTGACAATTGGATTGAACCTAGTTATTACTTCATGATATGCAAGCTCAGAAGTAACTAATCCCAATCAATGAAATATACTTGATGAATTGATCATATCCTTGGGCTGTATTATGAACTAGGGCAATTATTTCATTGATAGTTTCACTTTCAGTTTCTAAGAACCATGGTGTAAGTGAGTATTTAACACTTGCAGATAGTCACTCTAGGTGTCTGGTTTCAGGTTGTACCAACAGATGCATCAAAACTTCCCGACTTTCAGAAAATCGTCAAATGTACAATTGAATTTGAATCTGCTTTAAAAGACCTTAAGTTCATCTCCGCATCAGATGACAATGATAGCAGACTGAGCAAGTTTGCTGATGATGTTGAGGTTCACTTTGCACACAAGAAAAAGACCGAGATCATGTCAAAGGCTAGAAATCTGCTCCTAGAGTGTGACTTTTCCATACCTCAAGTGAGTTTCCAGCCTGGGCGAATTGTTCTGTTGCTATTTCAATCTTCTAGTTATTGATGGAGAGTATTGCTACAGGAGTATACAAGGAAGGGTTCTATTGGGAAGAATGATGGAGCTTCTATGCAATCATCCAGCCATGTGGTTGATTTGCTTTTCTTGTCAGAAAGGTGTTTAGTATCCAAAGCAGCCAAACAATTGATGGAGCTAGTTCATCAGACTCTGCAGGTATTCTAAAAAAGAATTGTATTTTCTTTTTTTCTCTTTTTTTTCCAAAAAGAATATTGCTGGAAGTACATTGTGTGACATGATGGAGAAAGGAAACTAAATTCCAATAACCAATTTTTCCCTGGTGGAATCCATGATGTTGGAAGATTTAAATAAGTAATTTTGTAGTACTGAACTTAGATTGTGAAGACTTTGAATGATTTGATTTGATAACATACCAGGAGATGGTGAAGTGCATGATTTGTTAATATATTCATCTTTCATGCAATTATTAGTATGATCATACTTTTAGTGTAAGGTTACTTAAATTGCATTCATATAAATATTTTCAGTTAGTTGACCTACAATTAGTTTCACATTAATAAATGAATTATTAATTTTCAGGATGTTTGTCTGTCATCTACAAGAGTTGCATTGGAATTTTATCGTGCAGCTAGAGATGCTATACTCCTCTATGAGGTTGTTGTCCCTGTCAAGGTCAGTCCATGCTAGTTTTCTTCAATCAGTTACTTCATAGTGCGAATTTTATGAAAGACGAACAATTTTATGTCCAATGTCAAATGTTACTATATATATATATATATATATATATATATATATATATATATATATATATTGGCAGATATGCTTATTGTGGTTATGACGTTAGTGTCACTTCGGAGTTCTCAGTCGTCACTGTATTTGACTGTTCAATTTCATCTTTGTATGCTTTGGCCTCACAGTAATAAGTTCTATTTTGACTTGTGAAGCTAGAGAGGCAGCTAGATGGCATCAATCAAGTAGCTGTTCTGATGCATAATGACTGTCTTTATCTTTCACAAGAGATACTTGGTCTTGCATTTGAGGTAAACATACTTCAATAACTAAAGATGAAGTGAATTCATAACATTAACTAAAGATGAAGTAAATTCATAACATTTTTAATCAAAAAGGATCTTTTTTTGTTCCTCCTGATTTCGTCTTCACATGGATTATTTTGATAGTAGATTGTAGCATTTGCTTACATTACTGGCTCTGTTTTGTAAATCACATGAAATAATTGATATGGATATGCAATGTATACCTTGTGTATTTTATATATTGGTTGGTTGTTTTTCCATGGCTCATTCATTTGGATGCTGTTGTCTCAGTATCGAACAGACTTTCCAAGCTCCTTGAAAGAGCATGCTGTCTTTGTTGATTTGGCTCCAAGGTTTCAGCTTTTGGCAGAAGGAATACTGCAGAGACAAGTTCATCGTGTTATTTACAACTTGAAGGAGGTACTGGCTCTGTTACAATCCCTGTTCATCTGTAGGGATATCTCATATCCATGAAGTTATGTTTTACTCACAGCCTTAAGCCTTTTACACATTGTTTTATAGGCCATAGATGGTGCTGATGGATTTCAAAATACCCATCAGATGAAAGAATTTGAGTCAGCTAAATTCAGCATAGAGCAGGTAAATTTTCTTGCCAGTATAATGTGTGGATGATATCATTTATTAACCTATAGGTTTTTCATTTTTCCTGCTTTTCTTCCATTCCTTATTCTTGCAAGCTACAAGCTGATTTCCTCTAATTTTCATAAATGACATGAAGCTGGGTGTCTTGTTTAGGTTGTGTTCATCCTGGAGAAAGTGCGTATCATATGGGAGCCACTCTTGCTTCCTTCAACTTACCGGAAAAGCATGAGTACAGTCATAGAGTCGGTTTTCTCAAGAATTGCAAGAGATATACTCCTCTTAGATGACATGGCAGCAGATGAGACTTTACAGGTAGAGTCTATACTCTATTCCTTGAATTTATGAAGTAATGCTTGTAATTGTGCCATTGATGTTTCGGAAGTTGGTCTAATAACTTCCACTCACATTTCCAGCTACAAAGACTAATCCAGTTAATGCTGGAAAGCCTATCACCTTTATTCAACTCCCTGGCCACCATGGATCAGAAATCGCACGAGTTCTCTGGAGAATCTCTTGATAACCTTATACCATCTTTAAGTAAAATCCGCAAACTATCAGGCATGTTCCGTCATATATGTAATTATTTGATTAGAAGTTATGTCTGATTATCTATCACTAGCTCATCTCTTCAAAACTAATTTCTTCATCTTTCATGTGCCTCAGAATTGTTAGATATGCCTTTAAAATCCATTACAGCATCTTGGGAGAATAAAGAACTGATCTCTTGTGGCTTTACAATAACTGAGGTATAATGATCAATGACTTCATCACTTGCGACTATAAATTTCATTCCCTTTCTTAGATGCTTTGAAACTTTTGCCATGATCATAATTTGATACAGAACCTTCCAACAGTTAATCATGTGAGTTTTTTGTAATTTTATAACTAAATATAACTTTTGAAATTTCTAAATATAGACTGGATGAAGTTTTCAATCTTAAAATAAAATTCTCAAACAACTATTTCTTTTATCCAGTGCTTCACCATAAAAATAGAAAGAAAAAGAAAAAGAAAAGAAGGGAAATAACTATTGTCGTTTCTTTTACAGTCTTAGTCATTGTTATAGAACTAAAAATATTGGAACCATGTTTGATATAAGCTTCTTAATTTGTTGTCGCAACTTATGTTTCTTACATTTTTGTTGGTAATCTCTTTGTAGGTGGAAGATTTCATCAAAGCCATATTTACAGACTCACCTTTAAGAAGAGATTGTTTATGGAAGATACACAATGCTAACTTTTAGAATTCATCCTGATTCCCACAAAATTCAGAACCAAATAGAAACAATAATAGACAGGATTAAAAGATTAGAATTCCAGAGATGCTCCCTCCAAATTTCAAGACTGGAGAGTGCATTAGAATTAGGAAGTAAAGCACAAGGTACTTGGTTGTGTAGGTTTTTGCATGTAATGTTTATAGATGTAGGTACATAAACTTTCATGGTTGAAATTTTGGAGATAGCGAATTCTAGTGTAACCAGTTTCAATATCTATATCAAAGGGTTTGGCATTAGCGTTTGGTTTTATTTTATGTTGCAATTACTTTATTTTATTAAATCAATGCAGATGGCTTGATAACAGTTAACTGACTTAGCTTATTTATCTTTTACATAAGGTAATAAAATATAAGTAAATTATACCACCCTTTAATAATATGTAGTAATTTAAGTTATGCAACATATTTATTATTCTTATTCTTATATTCTATAGAATATTATACTAATTCTTTCCTCTTAATATGAATGATATGACAAAGCAAGATATGTGTGTTTGATATGACTAATTTTTACTAAAATCAGAGTATAATTTTATCTAAAAATAACAGAGGTTAACCTTGGCACTGTTTATATTACCAAAACACAAGATTTTCTCAATATGTTCCATTGAATATCAGATTTTATGCTCCTCAAAAGATCACCAATTGGTCTTTGGATTGGAACATGAAAAAGAACAGTCAGCACAACATCATGACAACAATCTATATTCCTTCAAGGTAGTCTCCTCTCTAATCATCATGGAAACAATGACCCTGGTACACTAACATTGCCTCCAAGGCTCTAACTTCAAAATCGGTTGACTTGGAACCTCAAATTCTGTATCAATTCCCTTCATGATTTCATCACAGTTCATCCTTGTTTGAGGAATCTTCCCCCATGAGCTCTTCAAGTGAAAATTCATCCTCCTCCATTATCTCTCCATCTTTCCCATCCCATGGTTCTGTTTTTACAATGGTTGGGGTGCCTCCGAGTGGCAAATTGCCTTTGCCGCCTCGGCCGGCTTCTTTCACGAATTCACTGGAGACAAAAAGAAACCCACGAATATTTAAATACTTTTTCATTTCATTAGAAGGAGTTCTTAGTGTTTGTTATTTTAGGCTAAAATTAGAAGAAACTTACACAATGTGCTCATGCTCATAAGCACTCTTGAGAGGAGCATATACAGCTTTCTTGAGGTTGAGGGCCACCAAGGCTGGATAACCATAGCCGCCAACGCCGACATGCTTCTCAAGATCCGGCTGCTTACCAGCAGCTGCCCACACATAGCTGTTGAAAACACAAATTCAAAGAGGAAAAAAATTCAATAAATATTAACTATAATATAATACTATGACATTGTCTGATTCATACCAGACTTGGTTGTTATTCAGATGTTTGCATTTGTAAGAATTTAAAGTTGGTGGTTAGTTAAGTCAAACACTTCCATTGATGTGACACTACATGACTGAAAGTATGTAAAATTACACTGCCAATACATAAAAATTTAAAATGACATCTGACATGAAGATATCCGTGAAGTGATAAATGAGAACTGTTAGATGATTTGACATGTTTGATTAAACTGTTTAACATAATATGTCTATATTTTAGTTATCATCTTTACATGAAGACATCTTCACATGAGTAGCCACCAAAAATTAAATCCATATTATAGCTTTTAAACATGGATGGAATTAACAAACAATTTTGACATGAAAAGATTTCTCACAAGGTGCAATTAACGGATGGATGAAAAGCAAAAGCCAACCCTTCTTTACTTACCTGTAGGGGCTCCTTTTGAATTTTTCCGCAACTGATAATAGCTGTTGAATGTATCTGTTTCTTCCCTCTGCCTTGGAATCCAAGATGTCAGGAAGGAAGGCGACAAAACAGATTGCGGCAGAACCACATTTCTCTTCCATAACATCCTATATAAACAAGGCATATGGTACATCATTGATCTCATTCAAACTAAAAATCCCAAAATCAAGTAAAGATGGAAAGGAAACCACTTACTGGACCATGTAGCTCCGTCACTTCCGGGGGAGCAACATTTGTTTCTAGCTGCTCTAGTGCAAACGATTCGATGGCTGCAGCAGTTCTTGCACCCTCATAAGGGGCTGGACTATCTTTATCAGCACCAAATACCAAGATAGTTGGGAACCCTTGAACTTTGAACCTGCTCATTAGGGACTGAGAACAACCACCCCATCAGAACAATAGAAATTTAAGAGGAAAATACAAATCTTTTCCTCTGATCAATGATGAATTTAAGAGTCACTAGTTCTTACTCCCGTCCGTTCCATAACATATATCAATTGTAATTTGGTGTCTTCATAATTTATACATTGAGTTATGAATGTACTGAATTTCCATATTGAAAGATATTATGGAATGCAGGGCGTATTATAGTATTAGTTACGTATTTTGTATTCTTACCTTCTCGGCATCACAGTCAACATGACCCAAGTTAACCTTCCCCTTGAGGTTATTGGCCGCCTTCTTCCACTCAGGAGCCAATCTTTTGCAGTGGCCACACCTTTAAGAGAGAAATGACAATAGATTTTATGAGAACTACGGATAAAAAGGTATAAATACCTCAGGTTCGGCGAGGTTATATATAATGATATCTATCTATGGAATATTTTTAAAGCATAGGCAACACTTACCAAGGTGCAAAAAACTCCACAATCCAAAGTTCTTTACTTTTGATAACCAATTCGTCAAAGTTGCGGGAGTTCAATTCTACTGAAGCGTTGGTTTCTTCTTTCTTTTCACTTGATCCTCCTGTTGACTTTCCATCCAACCGATCTTTCAAAAGTTGCTTTACCTGAACATAAAGAAATTATTTATAGGGGCAGTTTGGCAACTCTGAGAACTAGTTTGAATTTTGAACGTGTTTAAGGAAAACTAGTTTAAATAGTCTCTTAGTCTGCTTAAAGTTTGTCTCAACCTGTTCCTATAATGAGATATTGTTAGATATATTCCATAGAAATAGGGTTTATCAAACACACAAGCTATCTATCTAGTCTGCCCAAAGTCCAATATGACATAAATGGTAATTTTTTTCTTCTGCCAAAAATACGAGAACAACCAAGAGATTCCAACAAACCTGTTTAAGGGCAAACTCTGCGATTGGTTTGACATCTCTTGCTCCTTGGTAATCGACTGGAGGCTTTCCAGGTGCAAACACCTTTATGGTTGGAAATCCTTTAATCCCATATTCCTAAAAGTGATTTGAAATAGCACAAGACACAAATTTAATTTCTTTGAACTGTCAACATAAACTTATCATTAGAAATGAAGAAAATATCCAAAAAATGACATCCTAACCGCTAAAGATTTCCAATTGCGAACAATCAGATGTTATGCAAAAGAAAGGAAGAGGATAATAAAGAATCTCCAAGGGCATACTCACTTATTTCATCAAGAAAATTCACAAAAGAACAATGCAACAAAGATATTTTTTTTAAAAAAAAACTTTACATACAAAGAGTAGTGTTAAACCATAGGAAGTAAAACTTTAAAATTTAAAACATTTTAATTCTTGTGCACTAGGTTCTTCGATCAAATATGCAAAATGGCAAGTGCTGAGAGGTGTAGTTAATCACATTTAAAAAGTACAAAGACATTGATGATGTATAAAAGGCACTCATTAACATACATAGTGTAGGAATTGTAAAATATGCATTATAGCAAGTTCATATGCCAGAAAAAGACTTACTGCAAGAAATGAACAACAAAGGAGTCATATCTTATTTATTAAAAAGATGTCATCATTTCATCAAACCTAAAATGGAAGTTATGGAGAAATGAACAATGAGTAACCTGAGCGAGAGATTGGTGAGCATCAGCATCAAGTGCTGCCACAGTAGCTACACCCTTTAACACATTAGCTGCCTTCTCCCATGTAGGAGTTAGAGCTTGACAATGGCCACACCAAGGAGCAAAGAATTCAACTAGGACAACTCCATTTGAATTAAGAACCTGCAAATATTCAAATAGTAACCATAAATTCTAATGATTAACTGGATAAATAAAAGGTAACTCATAACAATGTCAATGAAATATTAAAAACACAATATTTCATCCACCTAAGGCGAAACTGACATACATTCTGATGAAGAAACTTAACAACATTGTGATACAACAACGAAACAACTCCCAATGAGTTTTCAGCTACCAAATTGAAATCCCAACAACATTTGCTTGCAAGAAAAAATCATCAATCCAACTAACATTATAAAGATTTTGTATGCCAAAATTAAATTCATTTTACTACTACATTCACTAATGGGAAAAATAAAATAATAAATTAAATAAAATACTAATGGAAGAGAAAAGAAGAGGGGGGGGGGGGGGAGATCATAAAGCCCAGATGATTTTCAACTAAAAAAGATGCAAAATTTGAAGTTTCAAAGCAATACCCATTTGGAAACACAGTGGGATCAAGGGCTTAAAGGGTTCAAATATTGAACTTTGGAAGAATTTTGAATTCACCTTGGACTTGAAGTTTGATGGATTGAGCTGAACCACAGGTGATGATGGCCCATAGAGTGCATCAGCAAAAGGGCATGATTGGAAGATTAAAATCAGCGCAGAAACAACAACAAATACGAAAGATTGAAACTTTGTCATTCTCTGTTTATGTTTTCGATCACTCTCTTCGGAACTGAATCAGCGCAGCGAAGAAGAAAACCAACGACAGTAATAAAACGCCTTCGTCCCTGAGGGACTCTGCGTGTGCCAACGTGTCTCGTCCAATCGTAAATTGCCACGTCATCATCTCATGTCAATGAGTAATTTTGATTAGGATATAGAGTTTGATTGGCATATAGTATTAAAAGAAAGTTTTATCAAAAATTGCTAAATAATTATTGTTTATGATGCTTGGTTAAATTATTTTAAAAATAAGTACTTATATTTACTAACATCACATAAGAAAATTTTAATTTGCATATTCTATCAACATTACAAAATATATATAAATTATGAAAAGTTATTAACATTAGTTTTAAGAATTTAATTCAATTATTCAGCATCTCTCATAAGCTATATGAATATTAAACACTCAAATTGGTCTTAATTAATTTCAGATAGAATATTTTTGTCTTCAATTAATTTTTATTATTTTAAAGTCCTGATAATTACTTATGTTAAACAATAGGGAAAATGACACTCTCCTCCCCTGAGAAATACTAAAATGACAGTCTCCTCCTCTTTATTTGTAAAATGTACAGTTTAATCCATTTAGTTAAAAATATTAACAGAATATTTCATTTAAAAAAATTAAATATTTTATTCAATAAAATTAATATTCTAATTTACCATACTATCCCTTTATATTTATTTACTAACTAAACTCAATTTCTGAGCTAGGATTCCAATTCCCTCACAGTCGCGTTCCAGCGCTATTTCTCTTTCAATCTCTTCAATTTCCTTTGGTTGTCTCTGCCATGCTACCTAGGTGCTGCCATTGCTGCATAGCTTTGTGTAATCATCGCCGTTATTATCAATTCAAGTAATAAGGTTTGACATCCTTTTCTCAAACTCAATTAATTTACAAAAAAAATTCATATCATTGGCAATTCTGGATATATCCTTAAACCCTTCATTTTTGCTATCCCTAAATCCTTTTCTTCGTCGTTTCTGTTATAGTTATTCATTATTAATTACGCCAATTTTTTTTTTCATATTAGGAAAATGTCTACCAATATTGAAGCTATATCTAGTGTTAATGAGTACGATGAAACTGAACCCCCTATTGAACAATTATTTACCGATAGTGATGAAGAATATGATGTTAATAAGGATCAATGCGTAGAGAGTTATTTGGATGATGAGGAGTGGAATGAGGATGACTACACTTCAGAGGAAGAAAGTGAAGTAGAAGTTAACATAGAGAATGAAGGTGAGATAATGAAAAGATTTGATGTTGAAGATAATGAAAAAATTAGTCTAGAAAAGTTTATGATATTTGTTGACGTATATGAGTTTAGGAGTGTATTGAGAGATTACATAATTCAAGAGAATTTTGATATAATAAGAGTGAAAAATGAGAAAGCAAGAGTGACTGTGGCTTTATTTCTAGTAACTTTAATAAAAAAAATGAATAAAGTTAACATTAGTTAACACAAAATTTAAAATGGATTAAAGAGGGATTTTTTTAAAGGTTATAGGGTAGGGGAATGTATATTTTATAAATAGAGGAGAGGGGAGTGTCATTTTAACATTTCTCAGGGGAGGGAAATGGCATTTTCTCTAAACAATAACAGGCTGATCTTCCCCAAGAGCTCACATCGACGGGAAGGTTTGGCACCTCGATGTCGGCTCTTCGCCACCTGGGGCACATTGTGTTAACTGTATTCTGAGGTCTTGATACTAATTCAATTATATATCCTTTAGATACAAAAAGGAATCGAAAAAATCGTCTTATCGTCTTATATCTACTTTTATCTATATAATTATATATATAATTAGTATTTTATTTTTTATATTGATTTTTTTTGTAATTTTTAATAAAAGTTTTAGTATTTATAGATAAATAATTTTCTAAAATTTTTTTATAATTTTTGCCAATTAAATTCTAAAAAATATCAATATGAAAATTACTTTTTCTCTTTTAGTTACTCATCCAACACACTCTTGGAGTACTCACTGCACAAAGTGAACTCAATAAATTTATGAAGTCGAAAGTTAAAAGTTGAACCACATCCTTAATTTACTTGGCATGACATGTTAGCTGCTGAATTTCTCGTTCACTACAACTCTAATTGTCACTAATACTTATTTTAATTTGAGTCTTGTTTCTTATAGTTTTAATCTAAAAAAAAATTCTAAATGACTAATGACAATTATCTCGAAAAATAATAAGGTTCAGGCTCTAAACAAAAAAAAATACATTTTTTGCCCCTAATCCTAATCTTTATTTTTATGAGATTGAGATTGATTAGTTTTTATATCAATATTTTTTCTCTGTATTAACAGTATAAGTCATGACATGTTAAACTGTTAAATTATCCATTAAGAGCCAATTAAGATTGACAATTTTTTTTGTTAGAAATCTCGTTATCTTTTAAGGATAATTATTAAATCTGTTTAGTTTTTTTAAATATTTTTTGTTATTTTTTTTCAAATATATTAGCTAAATTTACTGTTTAAAACTATGAAATATTAGTAGATTTTAAATTGTTTTTATTTATAAAAATTAAATGAAAGATATATTAGTGATTAATATGTCACATAAATATATTCGGAAGAGAGATCATTGATAAATGAGCTAATCAATTTCATGAAGTTAAATATCAAAAACCAAAAAAGGTATTTTTTTTATCAGGGCCTCGAAGTCCTTGAAAAAATTATCAGAGGCCGAGATGAATATTCACCCTTTTACTCCTCATCTTTCTGCATTTTTGGCTAGGTAGGTGGTCAATTATTTCATATGTTATTTCCATCATTCACACATAAAGCCATGAGAAGTTACAAATTTAAGATCTAATGGAAAGGATACTGGTAATTCACATGCAATTTGGGTGGTAAATACAGAAAATATATATATTAACTTTCTTTGATAATATTACTTTTCTGTAAAATTACACATTGATATTTGTATGCTATTCAACTCTAACCAAGAATATAAAAATTTCTATAGTGATGAATGTTATTCTTTAGATATCATTGAAGCTTAAAGAAAGATATGAGAGGTTCATATATATCTCGTTTAGCATTTTCTCCCATAACATAATCTGCATGTGCATAATCATTTCTATATTGTACTACAAGCTTATCTCCATCATGATCATCAAGAGTTTCTAATAGCCGTTGCACGTCTTTGACGTCAGAAAGAGCGTCAGCGCCGCCGTAACTCAGGTAGAGAGGAAGGCTGTTTGGAATTCTGGTCATGTCATACACCGGAGGAGTCGGCCGTCCATAATGTCTTGTATTCTCATCTATGTTCATGTAATCAAACATTGCTATTGTTCCTTGTCTGATCACTGTGATATCAACAAGATTAAAACTCAGTTTCAATTCATATGAAACAAACTTTAGTTATAAACAGCTCTTTCTAGTTGAATTTTCAGAATCTAAAAGTCCCTTTATCATGATTCAACAACTACTAAAATATTGTTATAAACAGGACTACTTACTCTGAGATAGATGAATCATGTTCTTTGTTGCTGTTGACTGAGGCTCATGATCCAAAAATATATTGACAATTGATGGGCTTAGGCAGCAGTTAGGGCCTAAAAACATTTCAAGGTCAAAATATTTTGGATTTGAGAACTGTCAAATATAGAGATTTGAGGGGAAAAAGAGGGAAAAGGGAACCTGTGAAAGTGGTCAACAAGTTAGTGCAATCAATGCCTGGTTTTTTGCACATGTCCTTAAGAAACTGTATTACAGCATCCCTGTTTCAAACATGAAAAATTATGAAGTGGAACCAATCATGTTCTCATTGCCATCACAGCTGATTCATATGCTCTATTATTCTGAGAAAACTGAAGCAAAAAAGTACTAGAATTAATGGCAAGTATTTGCATCAGTTTGGGTGATTCTGATCTAAATCCAACAACTAAGATAAAGCAAGAACAATAAGAAAAAAGAGATAATAGGAGGAACTTACCCTCTCAGGCTGAATTCAAAGATCCCAAGTTTGTACAAGTACTGTTTGGTGAAAAAAGCAACACAGATTTTCATAATCAAACTTTGGAGTTTAAAGCTAAAGATTTCTTTCCTTTTTCAATCTATTTACTAGCACCTACCTCAGCAAAGAAGTTGTCAGCTGCATTTTTAGCAAGTGGCGAGGTCATCTGGCTAACGTATGCGATTGGACTAAGTAAGGCGGCTGATCTTAGCATATTCAGCAACTGATCTTTGGATAAAGCAGCCAGTGCAATCAAAGTTCCCTATTTAAAAGAATCCAACACTCTGCATCATCAAATTGTGTTGTGAGGAGAGTCCAAACAACATGGATAAGTGTAGATTGCGAAATTCACCTGCGAGTGACCGATATAGTGCAGCTTCTGTCCAGTTTGATCATGCACATACTGGAATGTTGCTGGAAGATCATATGCAACTAATTCATCCCATGACCAATTCCAATAATCCTAAACATTGAAACTAATATTAGAGACATAGCTAGTGTTACTTAGCTAGTTAAAGTGTTAACTCTTTTTATTCCATGATAACCATAACGTCTCAACAACTAATGTAAGCAATAATCAAATAACAAAACCATAGAAGTGCAGCAAATTTACACTACAATACTGACTGAGCTGTTAGTAGGTAACGATATATGTTGCCGGCTATACTTCGTGCCACGCGTGTTAGCAATCCAAACATCGAAACCATTATCTGCCAAAAGGAATGCCAGAGATTGGCTTGGAGGTAGCAATAACCACGTTATGCCATCCTGCATCCACAACAGCATTACATTATTTTCCAAAGCATCCCTTTTTGGTAATTCTCTTAGCAAGAAAACAGAGGCATCAGAAAACACAAACCTATATAGAAAATAAGAACTATTCAGAAATAAGCAAAAAATTATCCAATTCTTTGTATACTAAAAAATTGAGGACAATGGCTACAAGGACACTCCAAAGTGGTCCCTAAGATTGGCGACGTACACTAAAATAGTCTGCGAGATCTCAATTGCAAAAAGTGCACCGTGTTAGTTCCTAAGGCATGATAAGTCACTTGATGAAAAAGGGGTTGAGGGACTAGCATGACATACTTTTGCTAATCTCATGAACGTAATTGATGCAATTGGAATATTGGAGACTATTTTAGTGCACATGACGAATCTCAGGAACCAATTTGGAGCTTAACTCGACAACTTTGTAGTCTTGTCTGTCTCATTGTCTTTGTAGTTTCGTCCTGAAATACCTATCAAACACAGCTTTGAGCCAATATAGTTGCTTTCAAAACAAATACTTACCATGAATAAACCATGCTGTAGCAGAACCGGTGGCCTATTGCCCCGTGGGCCCCGTGACCGCCCCACCGGAATTCTCGGCACACTGAGAACATAACCATCCACAGTTGTCACCTAAAATCCATTTCACAGTTCACACACACACAAACATATAACTTACTAACTAGCTGCTCAGAATCTTACTGCTGTTTAGTGATCAAAATAGCAACAGATTCAAGAAAAGTACCAAGTGTTCTTCACAAGCATATCCTTGAGTCTTCACCAGTGATGAGCAAATACCTTCAGTGGAGAATGATGGCAATGCAGTAATATCACTACTTTGAGTTCTGAGTGGATACAATCTTCTTCCACCTGCAATTGCTGAACCCCAAAAGAGAATCACAAGGATTATTATTACTATTGGGAATGAAATCTTGTTGGCCATGCTGTTTTCTAGTACATTAATCTTCCAAATACAGACATTAACTTATGCACGCATTAAACAGAAGGAATATAAACAGAACAAAGGAAATTGTTTTAAGAAAAAATGTATTCACATGATGGCTTTTAAACCACCATTTTTGTCAAGAGATTGCACTAGTGGTTAAAACTAAGTATATGTGGGGTCTACTAAATGGACCTACCATAAAATTATATGTATTGCTATGATTCCTTAATAATAAACGCGTGGATGTTATGGACCTAACATTGTGGCACATATAAAAAGCCAAAACATGTGCCTTGATTAAACCATTTTTTCAATAGCTGCTTTTTTGTCCCACTAAAGAGGATACTAATCCATGCTTCCAAAGCAAGGCAAGGATACTTTCTTCTTTCACATTTTGACTAAATTAAACAAGAAAGTTAAAAAAAAAAGGGTGAATACTTCCATGAAAACATCTTCACATGAAGATGGTATTGCAAACCATTAAATAATTCTATCAAACATATCAAATCATCTAACAATTCGCAATGACTTCATGTGAAAATGTCTTCGTAAAAGTATCTATCAAAAAATGAACATAGTGCTATGCAATTGATAGCCTCTAACTTTCCCACATCTAATGGGTACTTTGATTTCTTAGCCTGATAGAGAAATTTGTACTGAAACTTTTTAGATTTTGATCATTTGGCATAACCACTAAATAGTTTTTAAAGTGTTTTGGAACCATGAATGTTAATTATCCTGAAGGGAAAATTGAGACGCACTTGCCAAATACCTATATCATAAGGAGTATGTGTATTTCTTCCATTATAAATTTGAACCAAGAAGAAATTATTCGTGTTGTCCATAACATAAAATTTGACGAAACAAACCTTTTTCTTTAATTTGCAGCATTGCTCAACATAGGAAAAAAGAATGCATTATAAATGTAATAATGAAAACAACAAAATAAGTATCTTAAGCAACTATCTCATGAAGGATGAGGAATATGAATAAATATTAAATAATGGTACAAAATTTCGACTGTGGTTTGTCATATCTGTATTGCTATTCTGTTTTTTTCTGAAAGGCTGGCTTATTCAGCATCTACAGCCATCACTATAAGCACTGAAGCTTGAAAGAACAATTTTATCAAGGCTACAGATACTAATGGGCAGTCCCAGTTGTATGAGTACTGGATGCATTCTTTACAGTTGTTTCAGATGTTTTCGCAGCAGCATCCGGCAATTTGGAGGATGCATTCTTTACAATTGTTTCAGATGTATTAGCTGAAGTATCTGGCACTTTTGATCTTATTAGGGGCCTTTTGAGGAACTGAAATTTCAATCCTCTTGGTTTTATCTTCCCAAGCAATTCCCATCTTCTAGGTTTAATCTGTCCTAGCAGTTTCATCTGCTCTTTTCTGAACTTCTTTGTCGCATACCAGCTCCCACCTCGCCATCCCAAGCCATACCTGTATATCAGCAGAGTGTTGACTCAAAAAAATGAATTATACATTTGAACCACTAGACTATAAAATAGAATAACAACGATCAAGTCTTTTCCAACTATGTGGATCAAAAGATGTCATCAAGGACTATCAACCTATCATAAACTGTGCATAGAGTACAGAGAAGTGACTAAATTTAGTATCGAAATTTTCTTTTGGATGAAGCTCTAATACACTTAAATTGCATGTGTGTGATGGAATGATCTCAAATTTATGAAGAACTAAGTATCAACACATCAACTGAAAAGCATTGTTCATATCAAACTTGTACACCGAAACTCCATAAGTCATCATGTCAATGCAATCCTACTACCACTTAACTGGAATATCTTCTCTACATGTTAAAACAGATGACATATAACTAGGATATATTTCCTTTTACTGGTTGATGCAGTTTGCATGCATGATTTATGAAATATCAACACATCAAAGCAATAGTCCTAGCTGTAGCATCTTCAATATCAAGCACAGTTTTGACTAAGCAATAGCAATAGCAATTCAAATAGGAAGTTTGTAAACTACAAATCCTTTAAAATTTCAATACATTCAAAATCTTAACAGCAATGATAGTTCAGCTTACAAATTAACCTTACAATACCCTACAGCACCATTGTGCATTTGTTCTTCAATGAATAACCATATCATTAAAAACCAAAAAGGACTATTGTGAATTCAAATTGACAAGACTTAAATAGCTACATCGGAGAATCACCACAGAAAGCATGATCACAGGTATTAAGTACTAGAAAGAAGGAACAAACCCAATGATCAAGGTGGTTGCGGCAGTGGCGGCACAAGTAGGAACACTGAGACCTCCAGGACCAACAATGTCTTTGATTTCAGAATGTTCCAGATTATGCTTATTTTTCATCTGCCACACAGAAACATATGAAACAGACATATCCATTAGAATTAGAATTAGAATTAAGAAGAAAAAAAAAACGAGATACAGAAAGACTCACAGCTTTTTCAATTGATTCAAGCCTTTGTTCAACCTTTTCATCATGGAAATGGCGCAATGAATACCCTGGAACAAGAAATCAACCAATCTTACAATCAATGAATCCAATCAAATATTCAAATCAGATGATATGAATGGAAAGCACTGAGAAATGAAGAGACCGATCCAAGCAGTGGCAACGGAGGCAATGGAAGTCCCAACAGTGAAGACCACGCGGTGCCTCTCGAACGCATCCTGAAAGAAACAAGAAACACAAAACGACATTGAAGAAGCAAAAACGACAATCAAAATGAATATAGAGAGAGAAAGTGAAAAATTGACCTTGGTGAGGAAGAAGGTGTCGTTAACGGCGGCCCAGGAATTAAGGGCTTTGCGTTTGAGGTTGGCAGCGGAGAGTGAAGCCATGCGAGAACCTCTCTGTCTCAGCCGCTGCATAATGCGGCACACTGCTCCACACTCTGCAAAAACCAGAAATTGCGTTTTCAAAATTGAAAGCGTTGTTGAAACGCTGCTTCCACTTTCCAGAGAAAAAACCCCAAACGACTTTCAAGTGTTTTTTTTTTTTTTTTTCGGGTTAATGCATAAAACTGGAATGGAATCTCCGACACTTCTTTGAAATGGCAAGTGAACTATTTTTTTAATTACTCGATTAATTTAAGCCGGGATGAGATTTCTATTTTTTTTAAAAAAATAAATAAATTAAAAATCGCTAAGTGAAATTTTTGCATTACACATGTTCATCACACGCTCGTAAAACATCAAAGTGCACCATTTTCTGGTAACATACCAGATCTGCTATCACAAAAAAAAAAAATAACGTGTCGAATTTGCTATTGCGTTGGTACTTGGTAGAATAGTTGTAAGAAATTTTTACATGACAATAAATGCTAGGACACCAAGTCCAGAATGAAGCACAATGAGTGAATCGCCAAAATATACAAGGGTGGTGTTAACTAAATTCTCATTAGATTCACAATTTTTAATATTTTAGTTTCTTAAATTCAAAATTTACAGTTTTTTTAATTTAGTTTTAGACATCATATTGTCTTTAGACCCTTTTTAGCATTGAGTCAGTGAACAAAATATTGAGCTGGTTCTAGTGAACAAAATATTGTTTATCATTTTATTTTGGTGTTTAAAAAGACAAAAATGATATCGTTTTTGTCTTGTTTAAACATTAAAATAGGAAAATATTATTTAGCTGACTACTAAAATGAAACGAGTTGTTCTTATTTTTTTGTAGTGTTGCAATATCAATTATAATAGAAGCTATCATTTAAAAATATATTGTTTTATCTTGATTTTTATGGTTATGCTTATTCATCAGGATGATTGATAACTATTGTTTGAAGTAAAAAGAAGTTAATTTCAATTTATTTTCATTGTCATTAATTGTGTATATTAACGGATTTTACACAAGATAGTAATCTTACCATTACTTACCATTGTGCCAATATTAGAAGTCTTGAACCACGAATGAAATATTTGATGAAGCATGATCCAAGTTTGTAATTATTTCCTCCATTCTTTTTTATGTGTCACCGTGATAATTTGGTAATCCTTTGAATCAACAATGACAGAAAAAAGAACGAGCAAGTAGTAACTAAGTACCAATACCAACAACAGTGATCAATAAGTATACAAGGTACACTAACATGAGTCTCATATTTTAACAAAGCGAACATCACTTTGTCCAAATGCTGTTCCACATGCAGGGCACTTGCGGTGCCTGAGCTCTAGATTTCTTTGTATGCATGGATTGCAGAACAGATGATAGCATTTGACAATCACCACCTGTGAAAAATCCAAATCAAGCTCTTATATTTTGCTGGTGCGACAAATTTTCTTTAATATGTCCTCAAAAGGTTTAAATCAATGCAAGTTCAAGAAGAGGTGTTACCTCCTTTGGCCGATCAGAACAGACGGTGCACTTAATCATGTTCTTACAGATCTTTATCTCCGCTTCGAGCTTTTGTATTGCGGTTTCACCGGTTTCAGAACTCAGCTCGGCGATTTGCCTGTTCACTTCCCTGAGTTCTTCCTCGAGCTTCATCCGTGAACTCCTGCATGACTTGATAGGATCAATTTCAGTTGAGCCCAAATTTAGAGTACATTTCACAGCAACGGAGTACTTTGATAGATTAGCCAAACTATTTTGCTTTTTCTATTAGTTTTATTTATACTAATAAGCTTGCAGATTTTCATCAGCTACTAGGTTGATTTGATGCAAACTAAGCAACCTGGGAAACTAAACCAAATACCAAGATTCATAAGCTCCAAGACTACTTTTGCAACCGATTAGTTTTACTGTTTCCTCACCATGTCAAATTCATCAACTTCACAAACACTTAGAATTGAGAGAAATGCACCTTTCACTTTCTAATTCCATTTCAACTGCTGCCACATCTTTCTGTATTTGGTCGTATTCTTTCTCCGAAGAGGAAAGGGCAGACTTCAGCCACTTTAACTCCTTCTCAGCATCAGCCAATTCCCACTTGGCAAATTCCAGGGTGACATGAAGGTTTTTTTCCTCCTGATTACATTTGATGCCTTCTGATAGAACAGCCTTCATCTGCATGATTCAAATTATTGTATACGACAGAAAGCACTGGCAAAGTTGTAAAAATAGAATAGAAAATTAAAAAGTATTAGCGAGCAATGGAGGTTGACCTGTTCCTCAACGTGTGCAATCCTCATTTTTGAGGCATCAATTAAAGAGTTAATTTGTTGAAGTTGCTTTGCCAAGGCCTGCTTCTCAGCCACTAAAGAACTGTGTACTTGTTTTGTCTTCACACTTTCTGATACAAGCTGCATTTAAGTTTGTAATATGATCAAAACAAGGCCAATCTAACCAAAAATGAAATTATTTAAGTAAAGAGCAAATACACCAATTTTCAGAAAATATCACAATTTTCCAGGAAATTTAAGTCCCACTTCGCAACAAGACTGTCTTTGCTAAAACCCAATTGTATCCCCAAAAAGGAACATGGTGGCCAATGAATTATTTTTGTCCAAGTCAATTATTGGTTATTACAAATTTCTAGGCTGTTACAGATATAGGCCGGCATATCAGTTTATATAATTCAACTTTAGTTTGATACAAGAAGACTTTTCTTTGTATCAACCAAACAAACCAATATTTCTAATATATTCCTTATCTAAGAAATCAAGAGATAATTCTAATATATTAACTAACAAGACAGCATCGATTTCATTAATGTCATTAGCAAAAGCCTAGATAATAAGCTAAGCGTTATTGGAGCCTGGAGTAGTGCCACAGAAAAGATGGCAGGGGCCATAGTAAGCCAGCATTTAGTAAAGGGTAACAATAAGAGATACCTTGATATTATAGTCATCCCTCTCAGTCACCTGCTTCATCAGATGTTGGTTCTGTGTCTGCATATCTTCATATGCTTGACCAATAGTCTGGATTAAAGCAAACGATCATTTGAAAAGATAAGTGTAAGACCATACTTTTGCAGTTAATTCAGTATGGGGGAAGGAAAGTGTTGACTAGATCAAATCAAAATCAGATTCCTAATTTATTTCATGAATCTTTTCTGTAAATAGAATTAATTATAATATCCTTTCCAGTTTTAGTTTAGCTTATTTTTAGGGATTTTATGATTAGAAATCTTTCCGTATTTTAGGCTAGTATTTTTCTCATTTTCTAGTTATTTCTATTTCTGTAATTCCTCTATAAAGAGATGATTTCCTGTACATTTGAATATATATAATATTCAGACACTTCAAGTTGGTATCAGAGCAGAATCTCTGCACTGTGCCTCTGATTTATAAATATGGCTGACAGTTCCTCAGTCATTAATCATGAGGCTGAACAGGTTGAGCAGCTCATAAGGCTGTTAAATTCCAGTTCTTTATCTAGTACTCCTAATGGTTCTTTGGCTCAAACAGGTAATTTTAGTATTCCTATGTCCCTTAACTGCACCTCAAACTTGAATGCACCATGGATTGTCGATTCAGGTGCATCTGACCATATGACCAGCCTCTCTCCTTTATTTAAAACTTATTCTCCTTCTTTTGAAAATGAGAAAATTAGAGTTGCTGATGGTAGTTTTTCATCCATTGCTGGAAAAGGTACCATTAAATTGTCCAAAAACATTGACCTAAAAAATGTCCTACATGTACCAAAGTTGTCTTGTAATCTCCTCTCTATTAGTAAAATCTGCAAGGATTCCAATTGTGCTGTGACATTCTTTGATACTCATGGTATTTTTCAGGACCGAACTTCGGGGAAGATGATTGGCAGTGCTAAGATGATGGACGGGCTCTATCATTTTGAGGATATTTCGGAAGATAAAGTAGCTCAAGGATTTAGTGGTAATAGTTCTATGTCTATAAAGGACCAAATAATGCTCTGGCACAATAGACTAGGACACCCTAATTTTCCATATCTCAAACATTTGTTTCCAAGTTTGTTTAAGAATATTGATTCTTCCTTACTTAAATGTGAAAGTTGTATTCGTGCAAAGAGTCATAGAGTTCCTTATTACTCTCAACCTTATCATGCATCTAAACCTTTCCAATTGATTCATAGTGATGTATGGGGTCCATCGAAAATAACAACCCAATTTGGAAAGAAATGGTTTGTGACTTTTATCGATGACCACACACGACTATGTTGGATCTATCTCATGCATGAAAAATCTGAGGTTTCTAAAATTTTTCAATATTTTTCAAAAATGGTAGAAACTCAATTTGACACAAAAATTTCAATCTTAAGAAGTGATAATGGTACTGAATTCTTTAACAAAAATCTTGGTGAATTTCTTCAAAAAAAAGGTATTCAACATCAATCTACATGCCCCAATACACCTCAACAAAATGGCATTGCTGAAAGGAAGAATAAACATCTTCTTGAAGTAGCACGTGCCATTATGTTTGAGGGTAATGTTCCAAAGTATTTATGGGGGGATGCTGTCCTAACAGCAGCCTATCTCATAAATCGAATGCCTACGCGTGTGTTAAATTACTGCACACCGTTGGATACTTTCAAAAAGAATTTTCCAGCATGTAGATTGTATTCTGATTTACCTTTAAAAGTATTTGGTTGTACTGTATTTTTGCATACACCTTCACCCCGAAGTAAACTTGATCCAAGGGCAGAAAAATGCATTTTTATTGGCTATTCCCCAAGTCAAAAGGGTTATAAATGTTTCAATCCACACACAAAAAAATGTCATGTAAGCATGGATGTTACTTTTTTGGAACATGAAACATGTTTTCAGAAAAAATTTCTTCAGGGGGAGAGTTTAAGGGGAGAAAATTTTTTGCATCATGAACCTTTACCCACTCCTATCTTACATATTGAGGATACAACTTTCACTGATCAAACAAATTCTGAAATAATTGCAAAAAAAGATGTGGAAATCAATTCTGAAATTGTGCCAGAACTAGTTGGAATACAAATAGAAAAAGAAATACCACAATCAGAAAAGGAGCTTCGATGTTATGTTCGGAAATATCCCAAGAAGAATAGAGACCAGCCCATCATCTCTGTACCAACCCAATCTGAAAACCCGGAAGACGGCCCAACTGTAGTACCTGAGGATCTTCCAGGTAAATCTGAAATTGTCACTTCTAATAATAATTTGCCAATAGCCCTTAGGAAAGAAACCAGAACCTGCACCAAAAAGGTACTTAAAACCAGCACCAACCATCCTATTTCCAATTATGTCTCTTACCAAAATCTCTCTCAAAAACATCGAGCTTTTACTTCTAAAATTACAAATCTGTTTGAGCCTAGGAATATAGAGGAAGCACTAGATGATCCCAATTGGAAATTAGCAGTGATGGAAGAGTGGCATGCACTCAAGAAGAATGAAACTTGGGAGATTGTAGATCTGCCACAGAATGCAAAATTGGTTGGCTGCAGGTGGGTTTTCAACATCAAGTGCAATGCTGATGGAAGCATAGAAAGGTATAAGGCTAGGTTAGTAGCTAGGGGATTTACACAAACCTATGGAGTAGATTATCGAGAGACCTTTGCTCCAGTTGCTAAACTCAACTCTGTGCGGATTCTCTTATCTCTTGCTGCGAATTACAATTGGCCTTTACATCAATTGGATGTAAAGAATGCTTTCTTGAATGGGGAGCTAGAGGAAGAGGTGTTCATGAAACTTCCACCTGGATTTGAGGCTGAATTAGGGAGGAATAAAGTGTGCAAACTAAAGAAATCTCTCTATGGATTGAAACAATCCCCAAGAACTTGGTTTGAACGACTTGGAACGGTGGTGAAGGGACTTGGTTATACTCAAAGCCAAGCTGACCATACACTTTTCTATAAACATTCAGCAGTTAATAAAACTGCCATCTTAATTGTATATGTGGATGACATTATTCTGACAGGTGATGATAGCTTGGAGCTAAAAGACTTGAAAGAAAAGCTTGCCAAAGCTTTTGAAATCAAAGAACTTGGCTCATTAAAATACTTCCTTGGAATTGAATTTGCAAGGTCTAAGGAAGGCATTTTTATGAACCAACGAAAGTACATCCTAGATCTTTTAAAAGAGACGGGATTACTTGGTTGTAAAGCTGCTGAAACACCTATAGAGCCTAACTTAAAATTGAAGCCAGCTGAACCAGAAAATGTAATGGACAAAGGGAGATATCAGCGCTTAGTGGGGAGGCTAATCTATTTATCCCATACACGCCCGGATATAGCCTTTGTTGTGAGCATGGTAAGCCAGTTTATGCATTCACCTGGCCGAGAACACATGGATGCTGTCTTTAGAATCCTAAGGTACTTGAAGGGGTCGCCTGGGAAAGGGTTACTCTACAAAAACTATGGACATCTTCAAGTAGAAACCTATACGGATGCAGATTGGGCTGGGAATGTCATGGATAGAAGGTCAACATCTGGGTATTGCACCTTTGTTGGAGGAAACCTGGTTAGTTGGAGGAGTAAAAAGCAGAGTGTTGTGGCACGAAGTAGTGCAGAAGCTGAGTTTAGAGCAGTGGCTCATGGAATATGTGAAGCACTATGGGTAGAGAAAATCCTACAAGAACTAAAGGTTCCCATTTCTCCACCAATAAGGTTGTATTGTGACAACAAATCTGCAATTTCTATTGCCCATAATCCAGTTCTGCATGATAGAACTAAACATGTTGAAGTTGACAAGCATTTTATAAAGGAAAAGATTGAGAGAGGACAGATTTGTATCCCATATGTTCCGACCACGGAACAATTGGCAGATGTTCTAACTAAAGGATTACCCAAGAAGACCTTTGATAGCATAATAAACAAGCTGTCAATGAAGGATATCTTCAAGCCAGCTTGAGGGGGAGTGTTGACTAGATCAAATCAAAATCAGATTCCTAATTTATTTCATGAATCTTTTCTGTAAATAGAATTAATTATAATATCCTTTCCAGTTTTAGTTTAGCTTATTTTTAGGGATTTTATGATTAGAAATCTTTCCGTATTTTAGGCTAGTATTTTTCTCATTTTCTAGTTATTTCTATTTCTGTAATTCCTCTATAAAGAGATGATTTCCTGTACATTTGAATATATATAATATTCAGACACTTCAAGTGAAAGTGACCTCGATTTCAGATATATATGCCTCTGCCTCAGCCTCTTTCACTTTAATAGCCTCAGTCAGCTCCAAAATATCTCTGAATCAACACAGATTAAGCACGGAGACAAGTATCAGCAGATTAATAAACAATGAATATCAAGATCATTTTAAATTAAAAAATAAAAGAGGGAAATGGGATTTGCAAATGCAGTTAGGGCATCAAACAAACTGGGAAAAAAATCAACATAAAAATTAATTACTTTTCCCCAATAAGTGTTACAACCTTTGGCAATCATATATCACTACAGATAGGACTAACCAACCCCACCTTCCAGGATAAGACTTTGTTGTTGTTGTTGTTATATGTTGAGAGATTTATCATCAAATATTAATTCAAAATATTCATCACACAAAAGGTTACAATTAGCTCAATGGAACCATTAATCCTGCACCCTTTTCTGTCAGAACCATATGACTACAGATGTAGTGTTTCTACCAATGTACTGTTTACCTTCATTTGGGTTAATAAGGAAGAAGATCAAAAAACAAACACACACCATCAATTTTTTAAAACAGCATATCAAAATTACTGTAGGAGTATACATAAACACAAACCTCTCAGCTGCATCCAGCTTGGCTCTTAAGTCCTCTATTTCAGCTTCTGCAGCAGCAAGCCTTTGTTCACAAGCTTCTTCAGCTTCATTAGCAGCTTTTACTCTTAACTCAAGACTATGTTCATCTAAAGCATTTTTCAGCATTTCAGCTTGAGAGTGGGCTTTATTTTCAGATTCTCTAATTTCTGCCAGAGTACTGAAATCCATGTTTTACAGCATATAAAGATCGAATACAATGTAGACAGAAGAGAACAAATGTTAAATTAAAAAAAAAAACAAACAAACAAACAAACAAACAAAAACAAAAACAAAAGTCCCTATTCAGTTGCCAACTACAGCTAAAGGCTTGAGAAAAAAATTCAATGTAATAGGAAAACATTAAAAAAGTTGGGCACCATCAATGGAATAATGTCAGAGAGAGACAATTTTCCTCAACACTTTCATAGCACGGATTGTTAAGACAATTGAAACAAATCTAAATATTAAATGTTCCATTACATATTTATCAGCATTTACTTTATAGTAGGAAGGTTTCCACCTAAAGTTTAAGTGTTTAACTACACAAGACTATTTCCAAAATCTTAACAACCTCAAATCAGCATACCTTTTATCATAATTCTCTTGTCCATGCATTTCCAGAATGAATTCCAACTCTAGTTTCTCCTTCTGTAACTTTTCAATCTGATATCATTATATGATTTTGAAGATGAGTCATACTCGTACACAACATATAAAATATTCACGATTAACAGGCAAATAGTGTTACAAAAGTAATACAAAAAAAACGTATATAGAGTAGGGCAAACACAGATTAAGATAAGAACAAAAATGTATACAGATTAAGACAAATGTAAACTCACCAATGCTCTTAAAGACTTGATTTCCAAATCCTGTTCAGTACATTTGTTTGCAAGGCTGCTAACTTCGCTTGTCTGCTTCAAAAGAAGGGCATTAATAAACTTTGATGCAGAAAAGGTTTGCTGTGTGTGTATCTAGGGGGAATAAATTCTGCCTTTAAACTTGGTCTGCTCAATCCAACATGATTTCTTAAGTCCTTAAATTAAATTACATACTTAGATTTAAATCAACAAAATCACTGGCACCAAATTGGACTATTCCCATTCACTTTCTACAGTTTAACATGCATACAGGACTAGGTCAGTTTCATAAAAAAATTGAAAATTGGAATGTTCTCATAAACAATTCTAATTGTTCTAATATTGTTGGTGTTAAAACAATTAGATTTATGTGGAACAAACTCAACCCCGAAAGCTAACTCAATAGGAGAGGGTTGCCAAACTCCTAGCTATTTAGACCTTATCTATGGATATGATCATATGAGACTCTAACAAGAACAATTGACAACTTTGCATGAAACCCCAATCTCTACTAAAAGTAACTAGATAAATTTACGTACAAGTCCTCCAGAAAAGAAAAGGAAACAGCAATAAATATCAGATCAGTTTGTCAGAAGAACCTTCCCACTCAACACGGCTCTTAGTGAATGAGCTTTCTCGCGTAATGATACCGCCTCATGAGCTGCATCCTTCCATCGCTTCACCTGAGCTTCCATCATTCCCATTTCTTTGGACAAAGCTGAAGCCATCACACGGAACTCGGATTTGATATCTTTTCTCCCTGAAACATGTAGTACTGTGAGAATCTAATAATCCAATTATATGCACTGCAAGTCTAAACATAGAACATGTGATATGCAGACCAGTATCTTGTATAGCCTCTTCCATCTTAATTTCAAGATCATTCTTTTCAATAGTACACTTCTGCAACTGAACCTCCAGCTCTTCAATCCTGGAATCTGAACAGTCAATGGCATGCCTTGCAGTATCAACAGACTCCAATTTGGAGTTCAGCTCTTTCTCCCATTTTGTGACATGGACACTTCCCGCCTGATGTTTCATTTGAGGTGGAAAATCATAAAAGGAGGAACAAGATATAAACATTTACAACCATATGGTTCTTATAATACATCTGATTAAAAAAGGGGAAATCATTCTTAACCTGCAAAGACTCTACCAACATCTTATACCGAGCTAACTCAGCAATCCAATGTTGAAGTTGATCATTCGTCAATGAATATATTCTGGAAGTGCGTATATACTTGTCATCATTCAGTTCATTCTGAAATAAATATACAGGAGAAACAACTTTTACATAGAACTCTTAAAGTAAAAGCATCTCAAACTATTCAAGAATATATGACAAATTATCTTGGATAATCCAAACTTACGAACCTGAAAATCTTGGAATTGCTTTGTCAAGGTTTCATTTTCTTCATGTGCCTCTTGAAGCTCAGTAAGACGATCAGCATTCAGTATCTATGACAGTAAATAAGCATACTTCTCATTAGATGAAGAAAGGAACAACATAAGAAAAGGAAATCATATGACAAAACCTTTGCTTCCTCAATTGAATCCTTCAGTTCACGCAAACTCATAGTCCTGTCTGTGGGTTTTTCAGGAGACAAGTTTCCGTTAACCGAATCAGCACTAGGGGATTGCATTCCTGCCACTGCATCCTTTTGCATTTTCAGATTGACTAGTTTTCTTCTACTCTCTTCAAGTCCAGTTATGCTCTCTTCAAGGTCACCTTTCAGTTTGAAAATAAGACACACTCAAGACATAACATACAAAACCATTAACCAGGAGAACCAATCACATACTTCCTCAATTTAACTGCAAAGTTCTATAAATACATCTCTGCATAAATCTAAGACATCAGGTCATGAAACCATTGAACGCCCAAACTATCAGCGTGTTAGACCTCATGGTTTCAAATCTTAGTTTTATCCTCACTTAAAAACGTTAACATATGTATTAGCCAACAGATATCGAATCTGAATGGGTGTTCAATTTATCTACCCCTTATCAACCTTTTAAGTAGAGAAAACCCTACATTTCTTACTTGTCACATAATAATAATAATAATAATAATAATAATAATAATAATAATAATAACTACTACTACTACTACCAGAGGCTGCTGGTACGTTACACACCAGTTGACTGACCAACCCGTCGTCGTGTACACGCGACCAACCAGAAGCTGCCGCCACTAGAAGTTTGCAACCCTAGATGTATATGTCAGATGCTAACTGATTTTGATGTACTTTTATTACCTAAATTTTGTTTTGTTAATGATTTGATTTTATATGCTGATTTATAGGCATTTTTCCTAATAAATATTTACATCACTTCAATGTTCTGGCCATGCCACCTCACCACACAAAAGAGTTGCATCAACCTAGTTTTCACTTTCGAAATCCCTTCCCTTTCCAAGCCAACCCCACAATTTTATTTTCATTCCATTAATGGAAAAGCAAGCAAATACCTTGTTAGACTTAACATTTTATTTATCGTGTGCGAAATAAACATTATTCTAAAGAGTGTTAAATATAAAAATCATTCATGTTCTATCGCTTAACAATTTAGGCTTTTCAGAGAATAATTCAGAAGGTGATAAAAAGCCTCTATGAGCAAGTGGTCTAGAGTTAGACCTTTGACACCACCATTCTTAGATAAAAGGTTGATATTCAGCACAAGATAAAGTGGGATTGAGCACTGCCCACAGCATCAAGCTTGGTGGACAATAGCATGAGGGGTATAAAATCTATTGTGTTGCCTTTCAGAAAGATGGTTCACGATTAAAAAAATAAAACTCAAAGAACCAAATTCAGGTTTACACATATGCCATATATCAATAGCACTCATCATTGGCAACAACTAAACTTTGTCCAACTAGGTGAAGTTAGCTGCATGGATCAAATGACGCAAAAGTTCCCTATCATAAGCCGTATCAGAGTTTAAACCATATATTTGCAAATCTAACTTTCATATATTAATATAACTAACTAAAAAGGTGCCATTAACAAAAGGAACCTCCCTGTGTTCCACAATGGTGAAATCTATTATTTTTTCTTTTTTTAGCCAAACAGAAAAAGGTGATCTTTTGCTGAAAAATACATCCAAATGCACCCTAAAAATATAGATGTATAATAATAGACTTCACAGTAACTGAAGAAGTTAAAACCAAACACAAAATGAAAAACATCAAAACCTGCAAGGCGTTTAACTTCAGACTGATCTTGTAAGCACCAACTGATATAACTTTGAATTCCAATAGTATACTCTTTATGTGAATCATTGAGAGCATTAATGATTTCACGTAAATTACTTTCCTCTTCTTTCATCATGTCATCAATCTGAGACATCTGAATTATAGCATCTGAAAACCAGCAATGAGTAAACATTAACAGATCATTTATACAAATTTTCTCTTAAATTCCTACATCAATTATATCTGGAAGAGAAATAAAGATTCAATCGTTAAAAAGAAAAATAAATAAATAAACATTTGGATGCATATCGAATGTTTTTGACCTTCTGAAGATAACTCGCCATGCAAAACCTGGGCTATACTGTCAATTCTTTCCATCTGAGCCTCCATGGTATCTTGAAGGAGTTTCAACAACTCTAACGTAGATGACCGGCGTAAAGCAAGGCTTTCTTCAACATAATTAATTCTCTCACCAATACTGTTTCCACCAACAGAATCTTTCTGGATCAATCTACACAGAAATATATCCTCCGCAGGGCATGAAGGAAGTGAACCTAGAGAGATTAACTCATGTCAGTCCCTTGAAATTTGTTCATACTACAAGAAAAATGTGTGGGGTACCTTGACGGTTATTATGGTAATCTAGTGTTTGTAATGCATCTTTGCTTCTACCAGCTCGTACACCAAGAAGAGTCAGATCATCAGACAACTAGAGGGAAAAAATTATGAAGTTAGCCCAATGTGAATATGCTAGAGGCATATCGCAAAAAGTGCCTTGCCATTCCCCCCTCTCTTACATGGCCAGCAGAACATGCCCTATCTTCTATGGAAGCATTAATTTCAAAAGGCGAAAGAAAAATAAAACTGATTAAATAGGATGAACAATAGAGTGGAAGCGTAACAATAAGGAATAACCTGAATCCAACATTGGTTCACTGCAATTAACAAATCATCATGGGTATTTTGCCGCTCTTTTAACTCTCTAATTTTTTCTTCAAGGTCATGCAAAGCACGCTTTTGGATGTCAATCTTTTGAACGAGCTGCTGGTTCTGTGCTTGTAAGACTCCAGCATCAGCCTGTATAAAAAACACAATGATTTCCCATTAAGCAAGAAAAACTCGAAAACTATTCACAACAAACCCAAAAATTAGAGTCCCAATATCCTATTGCCACAGATAGAGTTGTCATTTCACGGAACAAGAAACAAGGCAGCGTTTTAACCTCTAAAAATCTTACCAGTAACCTCAAATTCCATAAACTGCATAGCAGATGCATATGTTCAAATATCAATGACTTGAAATATCCCTCTCACAAAGATCAAGCATAACAAGAATGTTCAATTTTGAATCCCAAAACTCCATCATCCAATTAAAAATTACACAAAAAAACATAACACATAAGACACTTCACCTTGTTACTAGTCTTTCAGCCCTACCCTGCAGCAAGTTAGTATCAAACACAATGAAATTCACCATCCCTTTGTCCCAAAGATCACAACTTGACCATAAAACAAAATCCCTCAGCACCAAACAGCTCTAAGAACTCAATATCACACTAAATACAATGTAAAACACTGAAATTCAGAATCAGACTATCAAACACACAGACATAAAAACAAACACACAGTGTGCATACAAAACACAGAGAAAAATATGTAGAGAGAGAGGAAAAGGGGTTACGGTTTTGTTGTTCGATGGAGAGTTTCGCGCCACGCGAGAAGAAACGGAAGTGAGGTGAGGCCTCTTCTTTTCGGGTTCGTTGTGGTCTGAGTTTTCCATTTGGTTTTAACGATTTCTGAGATTCTCAACAAAAACCCAACACACATCATTAGGAGGAAGAAAAACAACACAGAATCATGGCTTCCTATCAAGTTCGTTCCTTTGAGGAAAAAAGAAGACATGAAAACGGAGACACAGAACAGAAATGAGAAAACACAGCACAAAAAATCAAAAATACACTCACTCAGAAGAAAGCGGTTCCACACTGTTCAGCTCTTTCTTTTTCTTTTTTTTTTTTCTTTTTTTTTTTGAGTTTGAGGTGGTGGACGCTTGTACTATAACTTCAAATTTCACATCAATGTTAAATTTTAAAAAAGGAAAAAAATACTGAGTTTTGTTTAGGAAATTAAAAAAACTCGAATATTTTTTTGGAAGGTACAAGAAACGTTAATTAGTAGCAATTTAACTATTTTAAGATAAATAAAAAATCATTTAACTAATAATTTTTTTATAATTATAATTAAATAAAAACTCATATACAGTTATTTTTATATAAAATATTTAGTTAAATAAATTAAATCATCTAATAATTTTTAACAAAAAATTTTATATTTACACGTGGGTTTTTATTTTATAATTAAAGTATTAAATGTAAAAAAGTTTGTATTGAAAAATTAAACATTTTAAATTCTTAAAATATGTAAAATCTATATATATATATATATATTATCTTAAGATGGGAGAAAGCCAATAAAAATTTGAGGGGTACACAACTTTATAATAATTACATTCCATCCATAATTTAGCTAGTAAAGAATAAAGATATAAGAATTTCAAAATTTAAATAAAACTTAGATGAATTTAGCTAGCATGAATATACATGTTAACGTTATTAATTTAAAAATTTATTATAATAAACAAACAAATTTTTAATTTTTAATATATTTGTTATTGTGTTTATTAAAAATTTAATTTTCATGAATTGTCATCATAAAAAATTTAACCATATATTATTATATTATTAAAAATAATTAACTTTTTAATTATTATTTAAAATATCATCTAAATACATAAATAATTAAATAATTATATAAATTTTTTTACATAAATGAAAATTAAAATCATTTATGAAAGCAAAAAAATTGTCACATGATAATTATATTAGTTCATATATGATTTTGGTGTGTGAACAAATCTAAAAGAAAGACAATATCTCGAAGAATCATTTGGCTATTGGTTTCGAATTTCTATACATTTTACATCAATTACACTCTACACTCTACAAAATTTTCTATTTAATTTAAAATAAATATAAAAACTAAAATAAATATAATTATTAAAATATATTTACCTATTAAAAAAAACAAAACAAAAAGCTCGAAATCATAAATGTGACATGCAATACAAACACGACATACGAATACAGCAATATAATATTTGAGTATATACTCATTTTTTATTCTCAAAGAATTTTAGATTAGACATTTTAGTTCCCAACTAAAATTAATTACTCGATTGGTCCCTAACAATTAATTCCCTTAGTCACTTAGGTTCTTGGTTTTATCAACTCTAACGAAAGACAAAATGGTCCCTGAAAACTCTAACATAGGACAAAATGATCCCTGACAACTTTAACAAGTGACAAAATGATTCATGACTCCTTTATTTGAAAACGACATTGCTCTTCCCTAATTTTTATCATATCTCACATAACCCTAACATTCATACTCTCTTTCTTCACCTTCACAGTCTTCTTTTCCATCTTTTCATTCTTCCTCTTTAACTCCAAGATTAAACCATGGTGTAATTGTTACACATATCGCACCTACCTCAACATGTCATGGACCACACACTTCCTAAATTTTTATGACTAGTATATCCATCTCTTCTACACTTTACCCACCAAAAGCATCCACTTCCACGTCTTCGATAACATCACCTCCAACCCCGACAACGTCCACGACATTCTCAAGACCAAGTTCCACAACTACTCCAAGGGCACGCCTTTCTCCACTTTCAAATTCTCATTTGAAATAGACACTGAGTGCTTCATTCCTTCTTTTCCGGAGTCCAAGTTGGCAGACAGCTTCAACCTCGCATCCAAGCTATCAGTACAACGAGTAATGTCGCCGTTGCCACTCATATGGAAACTGAAGCGATTACTGAACATTGGTTCGGAGAAGAAGCTGAAGGAAGCGATCGGAGTGGTGGATAATGTGGTCATGAAAATGATAGGGCAGAGGAGGAGGGAGATGGCAACGACAACGACAGGTCTTAACAAATCAGACTTGCTGTATAGATTCATGAGATCCATTGAAGACGACAACTAGTTAAGAGACATATGCATTAGTTTCCTGAGTATGAATTGGTTGAGAACAAGTTGAAGATCTTTTTTTCTTGTGAACATTAAATTTATAGAGTGTGCATTGTGTAGTTTGAAGTTACAGTGTTAGACTATTAGTGTTATACGAGATATGATAGAAATTGGAAGAGAACAGTGTCGTTTCCGAATAGAGGAGATTAGGGACCATTTTGTCTCCTGTTAGAGTTGTCAATGACTATTTTGTCCTCCGTTAGAGTTAACAGAGTAAAGAACCTAAGTGACTAACGGAGTTAATTGTTAAGGACCAATCGAAAAATTAATTTTAGTTAGAGACTAAAGTGTCTAATTTAAAATTCTTTAAGAATTAAAATTGATATATACTCATAATATTTTTATAAAATATAAGATATGATATAAAATACGTTATGTAATATAATATAATAAAATATATAAATAATAAATATTTTATTATTATAATAATAATAAAATAATATTAAAATGATTAAAAATATTTGTTGTTAAAATATGGCTGCATATATATACATATATATATATATATATTTAAAAACAAAAGAATGATAGACATAAACATAAACGATCTAAACTTTTTTTTATGAATATAAAAAAAATTATATTATTTGAGTTATAATTCATTAGTATAAACTATCTAAACTTATGTATTTAATTTATTGTAAGACTTAAGAGTATTCGTGTCCAACATAAATACATCAAGATTTTAATCGTGTATGTGCTTCTTAGATAAGAAAAAGACAAAATTGAGAATTTTAAGTACACAATTTATGTTCACAATTAACCGAAGTTTAATATTTTTCTTATCAATAGGTAGTTTATAAGGTATCTTATAAATTCGATACTCGATCAAATCATGCCAGGGAATTTTATGGTCTCAAATAATTATATGGCTTGAGCAAGGCAGATACTATGCACTTAAAAATCCAAAAAGATAAATAAATAAATAAATGATAGGCATGATGATAGCTGCCCCGGATACTATCACAGGCAAATATATCAAAACTTCGCTATTCATACCTTTAATCTTATAATAGAAAATATTTTCATTTTTGACATTAATATTATTTTAAGAGTTAATGTGTTTTTTTTATTTTATTAATTAAAAATTAATTTAAATATGTAATTAATTAATAATAATTATATTTTTATATAAATATTAAAAGTAGAGCAAAACGCAAAAATAAACTATATGTTATCCTAAATTACACAAATTACCTAAAAAAATGTTACATGGATCTTCTAAATGCACGTCTCTATATAAATCGAACGAATTTTATTTGATTTATTCATTTTTCTATTAAATTGAATCAGGATAAGTCATATTACTATGCAAACATGCAAATCGAAATAGTATGAGTCGACTTATGCATGTAACGTGATCCATAGTAAATCGAATCACTATGACTCCATTTATGCATGCATGTGATTCACAAAGTAATTCGACACAATCTGTTTCGATTTACCATAATTTTGTTCTCGTACTAATTCGAATGGGGCTGATTCGAATTACTATTTTCGTGAGCTATAGTTATAAATCGATTTTGGGGAATTCGATTTAGTGGAAGCCAACCTATATAAATATGATATGAATGTGATGAATTCCTTATGAGAGTGAAACACAATGGCTAATGAGAAAATTTTTTTAGTATTGGTGCACTATAGAGGGTCGATTAAGAAAAAACACGTTCGGAAATTAAGTTTACTAATAAGGATCCACTTAGTGTTTTTCTAAAACCTTCAATGAATTTCACTGAGTTCCTGAATTCTATAATCCAAAAACTGGGGTTGCAAGGCATGAAACGGGTTGAGAAGTTATTCTATAGAATTTCGATTTCAGTTTTGCGGGATGATGTGAAATACGATTCGTTTGTCATAGGGACTGACGAAGATTTGCAAGTTCTATTTCATTGTGGCCGACAGTTTCCCGAGATCAGGACCCCTGAGCAGCTGAGCTGTTGGCCAAACTTATAGATGTGGTCTCTAGCTCAGGAGGTTCGAATCGGAATCCCCAATCTCCGGTAACGGCAGCCTGTTCTAGTTCGAGGCCTGTTGGTGCCTCTTCATCCGTGCCTGTCATTGCATCTAAGGCAATGTTGGTTGCCTCCTCGTCCTTCGCAACTGATCTAAACTGCAGTCATGACGTAGAAGTATGTGACACAACGAATGCCGATATTATTGATACGTCACCTGTTTTATTACAGGGTGGAGAACTGGATGGTGTGGACGATGTACTGCGAGATGATGATGACGATGATGATGTAGAGCCCGACACAATTGCCAATGATAGTGGTCATGACAAAACATGGAGTAATCTAGTTGGGGGTGGTGGAGCGTCTACTTCAGGAACTCAGCGGTACCCGCCGCACTTTTCAACTTTGGACTTGGATGCCATGAGACAACAGGGGGTACCTGGCGTACCTATTAGACTTGGGGCCAGAGATACACAGGATACTGGAAGACTAGCGGAGCTTCAGGTTGGTCAGCAGTTTCAGGATAAATAGGAGGCCGTGTTAAGCATAAAGACATATAACATCCGATGCGGGGTTCAGTATAAATTAGTGGAGTCTGATTATCGCAAGTACTTTAGGAAGTATAAGAAATTTGGCAACGGGTGCACATAGTTGATTCGGATCAGTCTCCGCTAGCGCAGATGTATTTCAGAGGTAAAATGGTACAATGGACCTCATACTTATCTGGCCACGTTGATATCGAGTGATCACAGGAGTCTTGATTATCATATGATCTCGGCATTCATACTGCTTATGGTTAGAATTGATGCTGCCGTGTGTATCAAGGTATTGTTGAATGCGACAGAGGCACATTTTAGTTTTAGACCAACTTACAGGAGGGTTTTGTTGGCTAAGTAGAAAGGTCATGGCACAGATTTATGGAGGTTGGGATGAGATATACAATGAGTTGCTGTGATGGATACTAGGTGTGCAGATGACGATGCCGGGTAGTGTTGCAGTGTTGATGAGGACGAGTCCTGTGCAAGTTGGTGGGAAAGTCGATCAGTCCCATGCATATTTCCACCGCTTTTTTTGGACATTCCTATCGTGTATTGAGGCCTTCCGACATTGCAAGCCATTGGTAAGTATTGATGGGACCCACTTGCATGGCAAATACGGGAGTACATTGCTCGTTTCAATTGTTCAGGATGGAAACTCCAACATCCTTCCTGTTGCATTTGCACTTGTTGAAGGTGAAAATGTAGAGTCTTGGTCATTCTTTCTATCCTACCTAAGTCAGCATGTCACTCTGCAGTCAGGTATTCTAGTGATATCGGATCAGCACAACGGGATCAAGGTCGCACTAGAGGCTTCCGATGGAGGTTGGCTACCACCCGCTGCTTACATATGGCAGCCACCGAATTTGAAGTCGAGTACCGAACTTGTCGCTAAATACCTGAGTCCCCAAAAGCATCATGATATAGGCCCAGTAATACCTTCTAACAGTGGCGTCGTCCGCGCCATCAGAAAGCTCTCCGAATGTGTCCTGCATCCAACTGCATCTCACCGTAAACTTGTCGATGCAGTTCGCAGGAGGGAAAACACCCAGTAGCTCCTCAAACCACACCCAAGTTGGGCAACCACCCTCGATGTATCACTCAAACTCCGTCAGGCATCCATTGACATAATGTCCATCGATCGACAGCCCTAACTAGTACGCCATGTCCTACAGTGTAATCGTGCACTCTTCGAACGACATATGAAACGTGTGCGTCTCCGGACGCCATCGCTCCACGAATGCATTCACGAACGGCTTATCCAACCTAAACCAAATCTCATTCAGCCTTGTAAGATGATATAAATCGGTCATCTGCAAGTATAAAATGATCCTCTCCTCCAAGCACATACCCTGCTACCGTCTCATGCTCGTGATACATCGGTAGAGCTGCATAAACTAGATAATAAAGTGTCTCTTAGGACCACATCAAAATATATTTCTATAACAATATCAACTAATACATCTGTTAATTGAAAGAATACCATAAACGCAACCAAATAATGTTATCGGTTCAAAGACAAAATAAAACCATATATTCATCAAACTAGGCCTAATAAAAATAAGTTTAATATTAATAAAAATTTGACTTAATGTAGATGTCACATGAATTCTAAATAAAACAGCAAGTCACTACCTATACTTTCTTTAATAACAACCCAAATCACAACATAGATTCCATCACTGTTCTTACTCTAACTAAGTTTCACTACTAATTATCTTCACTATCCATACTCTTTTACGCATTTGTAATCACTATTCGAATTAGAAGTTGCTCCGTCAAATCTCTAGTAACCAATAAGTTACTAATCTAACAACTCTATCTAGTTAAACAATTGTAAACAATGACTAGCGTAAAAAGAGAAAAAAATAAAATATTTAATCCTATTTTTGAACAAAAAAATGTATGCACTAACTTTTTTATTGATGACACCAGCAATATGAGCAATTCAGTCCAAACGATAAAGATGGTCTGGGTTATCTCCATCAGCAGAGTATTCGAATGTTGAAGTCTTTGGGCTGAGGTTTCTTTGAGATTTATGGCCCGTTTGGGAAGCTTCAAAAGTAACTTTTTTTAACTTTTGACTTATGAAAAATAGTAGTATTAATGTCTGGTGTAATTTTCAAAACCAAATTGCAGCTTTCTAAGAAGCTATTTAGGAGTTTACAGAGAAGTTAAAAAAATTATTTCTTTCCTAATACTATTACTTTTTACCATATTTTTATAAAATAAACATTTTTAGAACTAAAAATCCAAATACAAAATAACTTATTTATAAACTACTTTTAATATAGTCATTTATTGTTTAAGCTATTTTTTCAAATGGAACTTAATTAAGTTGTTTATCCAAATTGGACCTTGGTGGAGTAGGATTTTTGAATTGTAGTTTGAATGAGCTCAATTCGAATTCTATTTATAGAAAAATTGTTAGCAAATCAAATGAGTCTCGTTTGAATTACCATGGGCGCACATTGGATGTAATTCGAAGCAGTCCAATGCCAATTACAATGTGTAGCAAATTATGGGTAAATCGAAACAGGTTGTTTCGAATTATTGTGAGCTTCACGTGCATGGATAAATCGATATATGGTGTTTCGATTTACTAGGATACAACACATGCATGCATAAATCGACTTAATCATCTTCGATTTGCATGTTTCTTAGTATTTCGACTTAGGCTTCTTCGATTTATTATGCAAGTTGCTAAATCGAATTAAGCTCATTCGATTTATAGAGAGACGTGCTAATAGAAAATTCATGTAACGTTTTCAGGTTTAGGTGAATTGTGCAATTTTGGGTTGAATTTGGTTTATTTATGTATTTTATTCTTAAAAATATTTTATATATAAATAGTATTATTAAATAATAGTGTTATTAAAATTTTGAAAAATACTATTTGTACACCATAATCAGTCACTAAAATTAGCCACCAGTATATTTGTGTATAAATATATATATATATATATATATAATTTAATTTATTTTTAATGTATATTTATATTCTAATATATCTTTTATATTAGTAGCTGACTTTAATGATTAATTTTAGTATACACATAACATAATCCTAAAATTTTTCATAATCCATCACTTATATTTTTAATTAAATTTCTTAGTCCGAAATTCCTAGAGTGAGGATTAAGGGTGAGATATTTTGCTCGCATGTAATCATCCAAATTTTCTGCCATATAGGTGTGAATTGTGAAATATTCCCTTATTTAAGGTGAAGAATATTGAATTCATGTTTCTCATGAAATATTATTTTATGAAAAAATTTTCAGATTATTAAAGTCAAAAATTTACTTAAATTCTATTTAGAGACGAACTGTAAAACTACTATAAGTTAAGCGGAGAGTTTAATAACTTTAGCCATAAGGATCTCTCAAAATAAGTGATTCTGTTTTAAATTATTGTGAAAATATAATTAAAGTAAATAAATAAGAATAGAAATTTATATATAAAAATATTGAAAAGTTATATATTGATAATATTCTAATAATATAATATTTGATAATTTATGAAACAATTTAACTATACATCTAAATATTTTTGTATTAAAGTTCAATTAAATAGATTTAAATTCAACAAAAATTATTTTATTATATCAGCGGATACACACACGCGTTTTAATAACGCTTATTCGTTTTTGTATTCGCATGCTTTCTTCTACACGTTCTTCCTTTTTCTTCTTCTCTTTCTTCCTTCTTCGTCTTCGAATTCCTTCTTTTTATTCTTCGCGTTCTTTCTTCTTCTTCTCCTTCCTCCTTCTTCTTAGTATGTTTTCTCTCAATCATCATTCTTTTATTGTTGCTGTTGTTGCTGCATTTTTTCTTTCCCTTCTTTTAATTGAGGTTCATTTGAATCTAGAAATGAATTCGATGTGTTTTTGTTGATGATTGAGATTCATTTTTTAGTTTCATTGAGGTTCATTTGGATCAAAAAATAAATTAGCTGTGTTTTTATTGATGATGGAGTCTTTCTGACTGCTTGTTCAAAACTGAACTAATTTCGGTTCATTTGTGTGTTAATTGAGGTTCAGTTGATGCTGCTGCTAAATTTTGACCAAAATTTTTATTTCTTAAGTCATTTCAATTTATTTATTAGTTTATTTGAAATTCATTTAGATCCAAAAATGAATTCAATATATTTTTGTTAATGATTAAATCTTTTTTACTGTCCGTTCAAAACTAAACTAATTGAATGGAATGTAGTGGAATCTAATGCCATTGAATAAAGTGATAATGAATAATTTCATTCTTCTTTGTTAACAAATTTGGTCAATACTTATTAACAGCAGCAAGTGAACCTCAATTAGCACACAAATGAACTGAACTTAGTTCAAATGAACTGAAATTAGTTCAAATTTGAACAAACAGTTAAAAAAATTCAATCATTAACAAAACACATCGAATTCATTTTTGAATCCACATGAACTTTAATTAAACTAAGAAATAAACCGAAATTACTTAAAGAATAAAAATTTGGTCAATACTTATCAACAGTATCAAGTGAACCTCAATTAACACACAAATGAACTGAAATAAATTAAGAAATGAATCAAAATTATTTAATGATGACATCAGAAAAAATCAGAACTAATAAAGATGTTAGTAAAATGTTAGTATTATTGGTGATGACAATAACAAAAAAAAAAAAAAAAAGATGCAACATTGGAAAGGAAGAAAGTCTGCATGTGAGAATTTGGAAGAACAAGAACCTACGTGCGCGAATTTATAAGAGAAAGAAAAAGAAAGAGAAGGAGAAAGAGAAGAAAAAAATAGAGAAGAAGAAGAAAATGGAAAAAGAAAAAAAAGCATAATTTAAAAATTTGTTATAACAATTTAATTAGACTTAAGTAATTTGTTATAACAATTTAATTAGACTTAAGTATTTTGGTTGGATGTAAAATTTTATTATTAAATAAAATAACGTATTATTTACCTAATTCAATTCCTAACGAGTGAAAATACGTTATAAAAATTTATGTGCCATGACTTGATAATATTACATTCTTCATTATATATAATATAATAATACTCCATATTCCATTATGGATGTTAATACTCCCTATTCATAATATAACATCCACATTGATAATCATTTGATAACACATTTATTTTTTGTTGATATGATAAAAAGGGGAAAAAAGGACTAATATTATCAAACCAATTTTGTTAAGTAAACAAATTTGTTCATTGACACATTATGATTAAAAGTTAAAACACACAGGAGGTAATCTCCAAAATCAAACTAATAGTACCAATAGTCACCAAAAAAAAAAAAACTAATAGTACCAATCAGTGTACTAAAACTTGTAACTTAAGATTAACCCAAGCAAGTTAAATGAAGAGTACATTTCTATTTCTATTCAATAGAAACTCAACAATACTCAAATTTCAAAGATGTAAAAAAATAAAACAAAAAATTCATCTCAACGAAGCAAAATTGTAAATAAGCAGAATGTAATTTTATTCTCTAATCTGATTGCCATAATCTTTTGTACAAAAAAGAAAAAAACTTAACAAAAAATGTAAGTTCTAATCTCTAAGAAGTAGATCCAGAGAGTGATCATGTCCAATGCTTCTATCACATAAGGATCCAAAGTTACAACATTAACACAGATACAGCAACATTAACAACAATCTCTTCATTGTATCTATCCTCATACATAACACACATGGTTATGCCAATTTCTAACAACATCATAATATATATCAATAATATTAATTAATCTAAACAAAGTGGAAATCTTTTTTTCCTTTTGTTTTTACCCAATTTTTTAGTACCTCAACAAAGTAAAATTGTAATTTTTTTTAAAAAGGGAAAACTAAAAATACATGATTTTGCCCCAATTTCCCCAGAAACCATTTTCCCGAGAAAATTAAGAGAAAATCCACACGAGATTATGCACCGGAAACCGAACCTCGTTGTCAAATCTCTCATCCCATATCAGAGGCACAAGGCGGTGGCGCGAATCTCCTCGTCGGTGAAACCGACGTCGTCTTCCTCCGGCGGCGGAAGGTTTAGATCGAAAGTTAGGGTTTTCCGGAACGAATCCTCGTCGTCGATGGTTGATGACGAATCGCAATCACTGTGGCAATCGTCGACCGGAACTACAACCGGCTTCTCCGGTTTCCTCCGGCGACGATCAACCGCTGGAAGCGCCGCCGTTGACGAAACCCTAGGTCCGCTGAACGATTCAACCGTGCTGCTCATGCCGCTGCTCGTTGGCCGGTTCACCTGAACCGGTTCGTACTTTCCGAACCCGTGAACCGGATCATCGTAACCGTGAATCGGAATCTGAGAGTGTGAGATTCCGATTTCGGCGTTGGGGAACGGAAAATTTGTCTTTGCTTTTGGTCCACGGAAGGATCGGGCGGCAGCGTCGTATGCTCTGGCGGCGTCCTCGGCGGAATCGAATGTTCCAAGCCACACGCGCGCCTTCTTCCATGGATCCCTTATCTCCGCCGCGAATCTTCCCCACGGTCGCTTCCTCACTCCGCGAAACCGCGTTTCTCCGACGTTGTTTCTTGAATCGGCGTTTGGATGCGTCGGATCTGCTGCTACGGCTGCGGCGGCGACGGCGACGGCATCTCTACCTCGACGCATCGATGATGATGGGGAAGATGAAGATAATGATGACGATGATGAAGTTGGTGGTGGTGATGAAAGAAAAGACGAAGAAAAGAAGAAGGAGAAGAAAAATTAGGGTTAAAGTTTGAGTCTTTTTTGGGAATAGGAGAGACCCAAAAACACCAGCCACCACCTTCTTCAATGGGCAATTTCTTAATCTTGCTTCTTCTCCATCTCTCTTTTTCTCTCTCTCTCTCTCTCTCTCTCTCTCAATCTCTCTCTTTCACAATTTTTTTCTTTTTTGTTATTTTCGTGTTCCCATGTGGTGTTGCCTAATTCGCTGCGATAGATTATAGTGATTTGAATTGACAAATTTGTCCTTACTTTTCACATAAGTACATGGAATGATGAGGGACAAGAGAGGAATTCGCTACTTTATTTTATGTGTATAGCATGGTGGTTGATGGAAATTGGGAATGGAGATAGGTTTAATAATGTGATAATAAAGAAAAGAGTATATTTTTAAATAAGTTCTTGGACAATATTGTATCAGATATTTTTTATTTTTAAAAAATTTTATTAAGTTGAAATTTTTAAATTTTATAAAAATAAGATATATATATATATAATTTTGTGTTATAATTTGAGAATTTATTTGTTTAAATAAAACTAATAAATCTAATTAAAATAAAAATTTATATGTCTTATTTTTATAAAATTTTAAAATTTTAATGTAATAAATTTTTTTTGAAATAAAAATATTTAATATAAATTTTTTAAAAATCTATTTAAATATATATTCTTAAGAAAATCTCATTTAAACAAGTGTAAGATTTTAATAATCTATTAACTAACAGTAAATTTTTAAATAAAATTTAAATTTATAATAAATTAATTTGTAGTCTATCAAATTAAAAAATATTATAAATAAAAAAATGATCTTTCATTATGCCCCTCATTATCGTCTTAGTCCATTATAAACATTCTCTTAGCTTCTACAAAATGGAGAGACAGTTTTTTCAGATTAATAAGCATTAAACTATGAGTTTTTATTTTATTCAATATATTTAGAGAGATAATTGAAAATATTTTTAGTTATTATATTTGAGTTTACTTAGAAAAAATTAGTTTATAATATTTTATATTGAGTTAATCAAATATAATTATTTCAATGATCATTCAAATAAGAAATAGAATTAATCCTTTTAGGCCATATACTTTAATTTTGTTTTTTTACAATATTTTTTTAAGACATTTTAGAGGGAAAGTTTCTATTTGAGTGAGTATTTGTTGTAATCTTGGTGGCTCTGGCTGCATGTATATTTTGTTTGCCTCCTTGAATTTAAGTCTTTTATTTATTATTTATCGGAAAATAATAAATAAATTTAATTTTAATAATTACTATAACAATATAGACCCCCCAAAAAAAATTACTATAACAATATAATGAATATACAGTAAAATGATGGTGTAAAATTTGTGGGCATAAAGAAGCATATCCCTTGACGTTAAGATAATGTTTTGGCTATTGTTATCAAGGAGAAATACTACCACGTTGGCTCTAGTTATGGGAGCAACCATTTCTAGACATTTGTGTGTAATATTTGCAAATCAAAACCAACAAGATCTGGTTTTAAGGTGAGTTGTCTAATCTTGCATCACGTTATTGGTAAGGATGGAATTTTCTTTTCATTTCTAGAAAATGTGATTGATTTTCGTATTTATAGCTAATATTTAATCAATGAAGTGTTAAAATAATAAAAAAACTAATAACTAAATTTTATAAATAGCACTAATGTGACATATAAAAATCTTCCATCTTTAAATTAAATTTTGTTCTCAATTTGTTTCATTAGTTCATAATCCTAGAGTAAGATGAATAATTAAATATGGATATATTATTTTATTAAAATTAATAAGTCTTTTTATTTTATTTTTTTTTTACTGACCTATCACCTATTTACTTGGAGAAAATCTTTATGAACATACCAAAAAAAAATCATCCGAGACACTTCTTTCTATCTCTCTTCTGTCTTCTCCTTGTTACTTTGTTAACTTTTTCCTTTTTCTTTTTCTTGTTTAATTATTTTTCTTGATTGCTTGTGTCTATAGTATATTAGTGTTTGTAGGCACATTTTTTTAGAGGAATAATATTCGAAGGAAAAATTTAGGGACCATTAATTTTATTAAATTTTGGTTATGTAACCAATAAAAAAAATGAATAATTTTATATTATTGAATAAAATTTCACACTATTAAAAATATTATTAATGACTATAAATCACAAAAATTATTGTCCTGACACTCTCACATTCGAATAATATCCTTTATTGACTTCATTTTTGTTAAAATTTTCATCCACAGCCCAAAGCACTTGTGAATTGCTCCTTTGTGTTTAACATTCTATATTGTGATTATGCTTAGCTTACTGCCAAATTCGTATTACACTAATCATTATTATGAATGATTTTACATCAGTCTAATTATTACTGATCTTACCATTGCTACCACTTAGACATCACTCAAAACAAGATTGAGAAGAAATGACAAGGAATAGGGTATTAGGGTTAGGATAGATGACAAGTAAGATATTAGAATTAGGGTAGGTGAAATACTTTATAAGGAGTATGGTGCCTTATCTTGACATGGTGTATTATATTGGATATGGAAGGATTTGTACTAGATTTTTTTTTTTTCAAATATGATGGGATATGACCTTAGATGAATTTCTCATGACTCAATTATTTATATATATATATTATTTTGGGAGGAAAGAAGTCTTTAAGTTTAATTTAGAGTGGGAGGTCATAATAGATTTGATTCTTTAATTTTAAAATATATAATTACTTGTTAATAAAATAAGAAACTAATTACAAAATCAATTATCTTTAAACTATTTTTTAGGTCTCTCTAATCAATAAAAATTATTAATTCAGAGCTTAATCTATCTTTTATTTTTGGATAAAGTACTAAATTAGTTTCTTATATTTAGGCGTAATTTTGTTTTGGTCCTTAAAATTTAAAGTATTCTATTTAAATTAAAAAAAAAATTATTTAGTTTTAATGTAGTCCCACCATAAGGTTAAAGTTAAATAATTAACGGAATTATTTTATATGACACCAGTACAAGAATAAGGTCGATAATCTAGAGAACAAGTACAAGTTCTAGAGGTACAAAATTAACCGTAGATGCATCAATATATTTATTTATCATTTTTCTTATAATTTAAATGAAATATTTCTATAAAACTAAAGTGAATGATAAATAAATGTATTGATGCATCCACAATTGATTTTGTGCGTCTGGAGTTTGTATTTGTTCTCCAAATTATCGACCTTATTTTTGTACTGCTCTATCATGTATTATGTCTATATAGAAATAGTTTACATATAAATCTTGTTTGATCACTTTATAGATGGTCTTTTTAGGTCTTCCTCTACCTTTCATCCCTTGTAGCTTTCATCATCTAAAAACTAAATTTTATTTCTGATATTTCTAACTTGAAATTTGGAATGGAAGAACTTTATAATCCTATTTCCCTAGTTTAGCCACTAAATTCTAGATTTTTCTTTCCAAAATTTCATTCCACTTGCTCAAGTGTTTCTTCTAGCTTGAACACCTTTTTCTTTTTCTGCTTCAATTCTGCAGCATTTGGATCTTAATTTTTAAGTTTGAGCATGAGTTTTTTTGCTATTCAACAATATTATGCCTACAAGTCTTCAATTTAAACATTGGAGAGACCTTAACCGTACAGTTCTAAGATTGCTTCACTATTTGCACCAACTTGTTATTTCGTACCATCTTTCTTGGAATAAAAAACTCCTTTCAGCCTTCCTAACCTCTTTGACTAAATTATTTAGCAGCAAAGGGCGATGATTAGATCCCAAATCATTTAAATGAGTGACAATAGCTTAAGACTCACTAGTACACGATCTAACCGCTCCTACTTTGGATTATTAACTTAAAGATAAATTGCCAATAATCCGTTGATAAGATATTAGATTTATTTAGCCAAACACACTCTTGTAGTTAGGAGCTTAATCTATCATTCTCTTAATTACTTTACTAATTAACTTGTATCCTAATCAGAAGTATATTAATGTAGATTATATAAAAAACTTGTTATATATATGGTTACCAACATCTTAATTCTATCTTAGATTTTGGGTTATAGTAATGTCATGGGCGTAACTTTTTTTAAAAATAATAAAAAAGGGTTGGATTTTTTCATCCTTATTGAGTGTTTTATTTCTTTTGTCTTTGGATAATAAATTTACCTAAAAAAAAAAAAGAGGGACAATAATGAAAAGATTGTCCGTATAGCCCCAAACTAAGGAGAAAAAGAAACATGCATAGGTTGAGTAGTTGAGAACACATTATTCTTTCTTCATTTTTGAATTGTAGTAGTAATTAATAATTATTGTATGTGGTGGTGCAGCATGCATCATCTTGGAAGGAATCAATCAGATAAACGTCTTTTCAGTTAGTCCAAGAGACGCGGCTATCTTTTTTTTTTTTTTTTTTTTTTGGGTATATGGCTATTTGGTTTTTATTCCCATCAACATATGCATGCACCTAAGATCCAATTTATGACCATGGTGGGAGGCAATAGTATAGATAAGGATTCAGATATAGACAACTACTCGCATAATGTATGTATCTTCATGTGAATATAATAATTAAATATCTTTAAATAATTTAGTATAATTAATTAAATTACTTAAATAATACATATTATTAATATCTTAATATGAAATATATAGTCACCTAACATATAAACGCTTTTTAATTTCTATATGGAAAAAAGACTGGAGTTGAACCCGATTATGGGAAGAAGGGGTACTGTACAAAGGAATGGTGTCAATTAAGAAGAAAATCAGACTGTGCGAGTAGGTGTGTGCAACACGGACCGTGCGACATGCAGCTGCTCTCAACTCGGAACCTGCGACATGTAGCTCACAACACGAATGGTCCGTTTTGTGGCTATGTAGACATGCGTCGTGCAATCCTCACTTCCCAAACGGTGTCCTGATTACCAACTTAGTGCATGAAATATGGATTCTCACCATCCGATATCTCACTCTCAACTTTCAAACCCCATTCTTCTTCTTCATTCTTCTGCTGGTAGTAGGTGTTTTGCTGAAAAAATAAAAAAATATCAAATAAATATAAAATCAAAGATGTTGATCGCCCTGAACTTTATATTAGACACTATCTCAATCATTCTAATTATGTAAGTTTATTTAATATTTTGTTAAATTTTTATAATTATAAATATTGTTCTCAAAATTTAATTATTGCTGTTGTTGTTAGGATCTGAACTTAGAAATATACATAGAATGGTTAGAACTATTTTTTAAATTTTTTTTATTTTTTGTTGAATTTTTTTTATTATTTATTTTTGAAAATTATTGTTGTTATGGTCTGAATTTTTATTATTGTTGTAACATAGAATCTGAAAATGGAAATGTAGTTAGCACGATGTTATATTTATGTAATACAAATACAGTTTTTTTTTAAATTTGTTTAATTTTTTTAATATATTTATTAGTGTTAGGAAGTGAAGTGAATATTAGTATTTAGAAAATAAATTATAAAATGTAAACCGGATGGTTAATAAAAATTTTTGTAGAACGTTTCTTTTTTTTAATTTTTTTAATTTTTTCTAGTTATAATTGTTAGGAAATTAAATATTATTGTGGTTGTCAGTAATTGAATATAAGAATAAAATATGAACGGTTAGTATTAATTTTTAACAGATATTTACTTTGATTTCGTTAATTATAATCATAATTGTTAGGAAGTTAATTATTCATTATTGTTATTAAAAAATGAATTTAGAAAGATAATAAGAATGATTATTAGTATTTTTTAAAATTTACATATATGTGTTTAACTTTATTTAAGTAATAGTTAATAGATAATTAAAAATATAAATTATAATGTTATATATTAAAAAAATTGGAATCTACTCGAAATAAATAAATAATCAACATGTCTAATCTAATGTTGTCATATTCTAGAGAATTGATTAGGAATGTATTTATTAGTTGATGTCATTAATTGTTAGTTTTGAGAAATTTCAAGGATTAATAATTCAATTTAAAAGTTGTAAATATTTGTTTTACTTTGACTTAGTCAAATAATTTATGAATGTTGTCTGCCTTCTACTAATATGTGTTGTTGAGTTAGTTGTGCAAATTTTGTTAATGATTGTTCTATTTAATAATTTCTTGTCTCCTAGTAGTAAGTTAGTAATAGTTAATTAGTTGACTAATAATTTTATGTTTTTTGTAGAAATTAAGAATGTTGACCTGTGACCATCCAGTTCCTCCTGATCGGTACGACGATAGGGTGGAAGAGTATTTACGAGTTACTGGATTTTATCATGCATCTCAGATTGGTGTAGTATAGTGCCAGAAAGCACTTGTGAATGCTCTAATCGAACGGTGACACCCAGATACACATACGTTTCACCTTTCCATTGGTGAATGTGCCGTAACTCTTGAAGACGTGGCTTTAATTCTTGGTCTTCCGACGGATGGTCTTCCAGTCACGGGGATGACAATGAGTAGTTTCGAAGCGTTGCAGGCTGAGTGTTTGGATCAATTTGGAGTTGCACCGTGTAAGGAAGAGTGTAGAGGATGCTGCATAAAACTGACGTGGCTGCGCGATCTAAAAGAAAATTTACAGTTGACTGATGAGATAAGTATACGTAGGTATGTGAAGTGCCACATTATGTTGTTGATCGGGACGATCTTGTTTGGGGATAAATCTGGGGCAGCTGTGCACTGGAAGTTTCTACCATTGCTTCGTGATTTTGGCAGTATTGGACAGTACAGCTGGGGATCAGCATGCTTAGCACACCTCTACAGGGCATTATGCAGGGCATCTCGCTTTAACTGCAAGGAAATCAATGGTCCACTAACACTTCTGCTCAGATGGGCTTGGATCCGACTGCCTTATCTATCGCCGCTTTCTAAGGAACCCCGCAGTTTTTCGCTAGCAAACAGGTAATATTATGTTACAATGTATCCGTTTCTTGATATTTAGAATTCAGTTGCACTAAATAAATATATCATATTAGGTGGCGTAACTGAGAGCGTGGTGACCGACGATATAGATATCTGACGCTAAGTCACTTTAGGAAGGCCTTTGATGAACTTCAGGAAGGCCAGGTTAGTTTTCATTAAAGATGTATTACTTTCGGATTTAGTGTTTAGCTAAATATGATGAAGCATTGGTATTGTAACTGTGATGTGGGTTGTAATTATGAGTTTCATTTATGATTGGCAGTTTGTGTGGGTTGCTTATTCTGTGGATCGCGTGGATCCGAATATAATTCCTCCTGAAATCTACATGTAATCAGTTGTCTGGAGTGCAACAGTGCCGTTGGTGTCATTCGAATGCATCGAGTGGCATGCTACCGATAGGATTAGGCGACAGTTCAGTTTCATCCAGGGAGTACCTAATCAGGAACAGAATCTAGACAAGGCGCATGGAGAAGTCCTGACTGGTCCTAAGAATCTTAACTGGGCCACGGCACCAACTCATTCATATTGGGTGATGCATTGGACAAACAGGTATAACCATGTTCTTTCTGAGGTTCCGTTGCCCTCACAATATCCATTGGAGTCTTACATGGACTGGTACCGATCAAAATTTGGGAACCGCTTGTACTTGTCGAACCTTATTGTAGAAGAGAATGATGAGGGTAATCAGGATATGGATGAGGGTAATGAGGAGATGGATGAGGGGAGTCAGGATGCGGATGATGACAATGAGGAACAGGAGCGGCAATCACCGCCACCACTACCTCCAAATCTGATTCCACAAGAGCAACCACAATCCTCAGGCCAATATGTACCTCAGACACATTTTACCCCGTCATTTTCAATGCATCAACAATATTGGGGTATGTCACAGTTTGAAATAGGAGAAGGGGGTTCTTTTAGCCAATTGCTTGGGTTCATGGCTGTAGATGCTGGACATTCACAATATCGCAATCAGCCTGATTTCATGGCAGATAGGTATTCATTGGATGCGAGACTTCCATGCCATACCTCATCGGTTGCTTCTAGAGGATTCGTGTCTGTTGACTCTAGTAGAAGTTAAGGTGGACGTGGAGTTCTTAATAGTCAAAATCCTAACCGTGTTTCTATGGTACCTCTTGAAGAAGATGCTAACACACTCGAAGAGGACACCAATGCTTATCTAGTAGATGAACCGGATGACGAGGATGATGATGAGGATGATGAGATAGAGGAGTTCGATGAGGATGAGGAATCGCGCAATGATAGTAATATGATTGTGTATTTTGCTTTACATGTTCTATTAGTGACTCATGTTGTGTTCATAAATAGTATCTCCATCTGATTTGATTAAATGATATGTGTTATCTCTCTTGTTTTGATTACCTAAAACCATAAATTTAATTGTTTTTATTAAATTGTATACAGGTCATTGTCACACTCCGGATGACAAAGTTAAAGGTTACAATTTGAGGATTGATCCGTCACGTCGTAGCGCTAATCGCTACACTCCATCCATGTTCAAAAAGGCCGCTAAAAATGCAAGAACTTATTGAATGATGTAAAGTGGACAATGAGAAAGTAGTTGTGGTGTAATAAATTTATTTGTGTATTAATGATGTGGGCTATGTTTAGAGTATTTTATATGTGTTGGACATTATGTATCAATGACCTGGACTGTGGTAACATTACTTTGTATGTTCATAATATTTTAGTATTAATGAACTTATTTATGTATTAAGGTCCTGGACTATGTATTAGTGCTTCAAAATTTTGAATATATTACTACGAATGGCATATCAAATTAAGTCATTTTGGACAGTTGATGTCATATTATATAATGATACAGATGGAGAATAATACTAGATTGTCATACTTTATAACGCTACATAGAGCAGGTCAAGTTACATAAAATAATTTGTTAACTAAGATGGACAACTTATGTCATATTATATAATGCTACATATGTATTATCATCTTATAATGCTACATATAGAATTTGCACCACCGGACTGACGGCATCTGCTACGGCTATGTCCCTCAGCTCCACACAGCCTATATCGCCTAGGCCGACATAACATACGCATGTCCATCTCATTCAAGAAGCGCATCATTATGGGGCGACCTTTCGTCACTCATCTCAGGAACGGATTTGGCATGAACCGAGGTCCATTATAAGCAGGCCATGTAGTAGGATTACCTAGTGGCCTAAACCTTGCTCGGTACACACGCCGAACTTAGTCCATCTTATACACATCATGCACATACAGTTGCCAGTCCAGTCGCTGGTTGGCACAACATGCGAACACATGTTGACAGGGGATTCTATCCACCTGGAACTCACCACAATCACATCGAAGGCCTCGTAGGTCAACTGCAAATTCCAGTCCACTTGGCATCTCATGCATCTCAAACACCTCATTCTGCCGGTCAAAGCAGCTAACCTGTATGTTTCCTGATGCAAGTTGGTTTGTATGCAACTTCGAGGTCACGATATTAGAAAACACATGCCCAGCATTAATCCGGGTTTCTGCCTCCGCTCTTTTTCGTGTAAACAACTCGTTAAGCCTGTAAAATGTTGCCTTCACAAGGGCAGTAACGGGTAGATTGCGAGCATCCTTCAATACTGAGTTGATGCATTCCACTAGATTCGTCGTCATATGACCCCATCGATATCCACCATCAAAAGCCAACGCGTACTATTCTCGGTGGATTCAGTTTAACCTGTTAGTGTAGGCCTCGCCCCGTTCTCGTAAACGTTGGTATCGTACCTCATACTCCCGCACTGTCCTCGAATATCCTGTATGATAAAAATATACAAAGGAAAATAAAGAGGTAAACACACTTATAGAAGGTAAATCTGTTAGTATATTAATTAGCTTTGCTGAGCGTTACCTAAATTGACGACCAGTTTCTGCAAGTACGGCGCCTTGAATTTTCTCAGAAAATTCGATTTTATATGCCTGATGCAAAACATATGGAAAGCTCTTGGAGGTGACCAAGCACCATTACTCCTTTTCAGGGCGGCATTTTTGGATTCATGACGGTCGGATATCAGTCCCACACCATCCCGAGTTACAACATGTTGACGAAGGTTGCTAAGGAAAAAGTACCATGCATCAGAAGTCTCTCCCTCCACAATAGCAAACGCAATTGGGACGATATTATTGTTGCCATCTTGTGAAACTGCCACTAGTAGACAACCCTTGTACTTTCCGTACAAGTGTGTCCCATCCACCTGGACAACTGGCTTACAATGTCTGAATGCTCTAATGCAGGGGTAATAACTCCAAAAGACCCGATGCAATACCCGAATATCAGTCACCAAGTCATCACCTTGATATGCAGGCATAGTCTCAAAATGAACAACAGCTGATGGCTCCTTATGACACATGGCCTCAAACCATATAGGTAAGGCTTCGTACGATGCTTCCCAGTCTCCAAATATTTTTTCCACTGCCTTTTGCTTAGCCAACCATGCTCTCCGATAACTAACCGTGTAGTTGAACTTCGATTGCACCTCTGCTATTACCGATTTTACCTTTAAGGCGGGGTCAGCCTCAACCAACGGCTTTATTGCTTCTGCAATTGTATTCGAATCCAACTTCGAATGATCCTGAGAAATTGTTGCTCTGGTACATGTGTGACTGCCATTATACCTCCTTATAACCCAACAGTACTTTTGGCTGATCATGCTAACCCGGATAAGCCAATCACACCCTGACCCATACTGTGTAGACTTAGCATAAAATGTCAATGGCTCAGACTCATGCACTCGGTAGTCTACGCTTCTTCGTATGGTATACTCTTTTATCGCCTTAATAACAGCTTCTCTAGAACTGAATTCCATACCAACGGCAAATTCACCATCTGCGACAAAAGGAATTTCTGCCACAAGGACAGCCATACAAAACATATTTAAAAAACAAATATTGTAACATCAAAAATGAACATAAACAATTTTTTACTGCATCAACTATGACATAACTCCAATTTATTTATATTTAACTAATTGACTTATTTACAATGATTGCGAATTTATTTTCAACTAATTTACTAACAAATATTAATTTCTATTTAACTAATTCACTGGTTTACTATTTTACTAATAAATACTAATTTATATTAATCTAATTTACTAATTTACTAATAAATACACCTTTATATAGTTACTGAAGTTTTCTAACTTAACTCATAAATCCTAACTAATATTTAACGGATTTACTAATTTCTATATAATTTCTAATTTGTATTCAACTAATTCAGTCACTTGCTAAAAAAACTTTCTTAAACTTAAATACACAAACAGGTAAACAAAATTAAATACTAATTCAATATATTTTCACATTTTACTTAGCTAGTTGGTCCAACTATCAACATAAATTATTAAAAAATTCTAATACATTTTATAAATATAGAGAATTACGTACCTGCACTTATATAATCCGAAAATTCCGAAACATGCATGGCTTCCAAATCCAAAACTCGCCTGAACGATGGCTCCTCAAACGGCACTTCGTTTGCCAGTGCATTTGCCATATCTGACACATCCGGAGCCACAGGTCCGTTACCTTGATCTTCATCTCCATCTGGACCAACAACTTCGTAGTTGCTTTCGAACTCTTCTGCGCTGTCGCTATTGTAATCTTCCCATAGAATATTCCGGTTGGCCTCAAATTGCTCAAACTCAACATACAACTCGATGAACGCGAGTTGACTCTGATTTTCAATATACATTGAAAACATCTCTTGCATGCTCGCTTCGTCCGTTACATATTTGGTTTGAAACTGGACGAATCCACCAAACACTTGTATAGGGTATCTATATAGAATACATGCTACTCTTCTTACCCTCTCAGAATGAATCTTTTCACATATCACACCTTTGAGCTCTTCAAATGAGATTGTGAAAGGAATCACAACATCTAATGGATTTTCACAAACAAATGTTACTCCTTCAGATGTTTGTAATAAAATCTGACCAAAATAATACACCTTCAATAAAGCTCTGTCACTCATTACTCTTAATCACATAAGCAAAATAAAAAATTTGAGAACTAGATCTATAACTATTATGCTAAGTAAAGAAGAAATAGAGAAAAAAAACCAGAGGAAAGAACCGTTGAAGAAGGAGAAGAAGACGCGAGTAGATCCTCACCAGCATTCAGACACTTTTGTTTAGAGTCATCAACAAGTCGGACCCTCCGATTAGGTATGCTTCATTCAAAAAAATATTAAAATAACCTAATCGTACCCTCTGATTTGATTAAACGAATTAAAAAAAAATACACTCTACTAGCAATTCGGAGGGTCCGATTACCACTATCAGAAGATTCAAAAATCCATCCTCTTCAAATCGGACCAACCGATTTGTTGGTCCAAAGCTAAAAAACAAACATGTCGCAGGGTCCGACTTCATATACCTGACACCAGAAAAAAGACTGCCCCACAGATTGGTATGGAATCCTATGATGCCATATTCGGGAATGACACGCACACTCCTTCCATATCAATAAAATTGAGCCACATATAAACGGGGTACCCTGGAGTGGATAAGGAAAGGGGCAACGACCTCCTAATTTTAATTTTTTATATGTAAATTATATGTAAATTTCAGTTTAATTTCTCTTAAAATTTTATTTTAATTTTATTTTATTGTGTAAATATTTTTTATTCTTTTTAATATATTTCATCTAAGTCCACTCTAGAGTCACATATATCTTAGGGACAGTTCAATTATATGGGAGCATAGTTGCCACCAATTCCAAAATTACTCTTTTGCTTTCCAGTGCTATTAAATTTTACATCAAATGGTATTATATGTTATCAAATTTTCGGCATTTTTACTTAAATAAATTGTTAAAAAATTTAAAATTATTAGTTTCTCACAAAAGAAATTAAATACACGTGTCTTTTTTATTTATAAATCGCGCCAAGGTCATAGAGTAACATTAATATGTGAAATCGTGGTATTTATTATGATTTATGTTACAAAATTTCAAACTCGTAGGTAGATAAATCATGCTAGGGTGTCAATAAATCATAACTCAAATGATATACGAATTCGAGTCTTTTTATCTTCGATAAAAAAAAAGTTTGTGCAAAAATGTGTAGTCTACAGAAACACATAAATCCCTTTTTTTCAAATAAAATTAGTAAAAGAAACAATAGCAAAGAGCAAATTAGTTTAGTGGTAGTTATTTACTCAACTAATCTCAAAGACTTCCTTTTAACCCCAAGTGAACCAATTTTAAATATGATTCAATTTTAACTGGTTGAGCGGATTAACCAATTTTAAATAGATTTGACCAAATAAATTACTTAACTAGTTCAATAATAACGCAAACTGGTTTAGAAAAAGTTGATTGACTAATCAGTCCAATCCAAATTTGATAATTATAATTTTTACAATTTGACTAGGTTAATCTAAAAAATCCCTTTGAACCTTAAGTGAGCCATTTCCATAATAGAGGGCAACACCACATATACCGACATCATCAATGTGGTCTAGTCTAATTTTTAACTTGATTATATTTTAATAGATTTGTTAGAATTTGACCGGGTAATAATGTATTTAAGTGGGTTAATCACTTAACCAGTTAAATAATAGGACAATTTACATAAATAAAATAGTTAAAGAAAAACATTATACAAATATAATATTGGCAAATTTCAGACGCAAATGCAACAAAAATAATTGTATGTAATCCGCAGCACCCTATAGTAAAATCCAGATGCACGTAATTCACTATATCCTCTCGCGAATTACGTTGAGAGCATGCATGACATAAATCGCTACACCCTGTAACGAATTATGACCAAATTTTTTGAAAGCATAATCCGCTACACCTTGTAGCGGATTATGAGGAGAGTAGCTCATTATATAAATCGCATGACTGTAGCGAAATTCATTTGAGGAAATTTAGAAAGAAAGTTAGAGAGAGAAAATAGAGAGAAGAGAGAGAAAATTCTTGAGCATCGGAAGAATGGAGGATGAATGGCGGTTGTACCGGCTCGACGGCATTGCTCACGTAGTCGGAACCATCAATGAAGAGGTAAGTGTCTTTATTTTCTTTCAATATTTTAATAACTGTATATGTTATTCAATATTAAGGAAGTAATTTATTAATTAGAAAGATAGAGACTTAGTTTAGCTTTTGGTTTGAAAATCAAAATTTGAAATTTAAACTTTGACATTTAACATTTAAAAGTAAAGGTAGAGAAGTAGAATTTTAAGTTGTGGATGGTAAATTAGTAATTTTAAGCTTAAGAATAGAAACATAAGCTATAGTTTGGTGATGTCATTGTTAGAAATTAAGCCGGTGTTCTTTATTTCTAAATATGCAGCGAACCCAATGTGTGTATAGCGTCCGTATGCAACAGAATATGTCATTACATGATAGGATCATACCTTACTTGGAGAGGGTTGGGTTGTACCACCTGACTAGGCTGAACGTGCATTGGTTCTGGTTGGATGAGCCTCTGGTCAGCGCATTTATCGAGAGGTGGCGGCTTGAGACCCACACTTTTCATATGCCATTCGAAGAGTGTACTATCACGCTCCAAGATGTGGCATACTAGTTAGGGCTGCCCGTGGATGGCCAGGCTGTTTCCGGGTGCATGACTGACTTCCACCTGTACATCGAGGGGGCCAGACCTACATGGGAGTGGTTCAAGGACTTATTTGGTAAGTTTTCGCCACCAGATAACAGAAAGTTAAACACAGTCCACTTCACATGGTTCGGCATGGGGGACGCCCCCATTTGTATTTGGAGTTGGGCTATAGGAGGCTCCACCCGGAGATAGGCGAGCGGCCAGGGTTAGGCGTCCGACTCGATGTGGCACAGGCTCGCACCTACTTGGTCCATTCGGTGGCGACCATGATGTTGATGGTGACAAGCAGTAGCACCCATTGTCTTAGTTCCGACTGTTATCATTGTATGAATCATGACTTATTTATTTTCTGTTAGGATTAACGACTTGTAACAGTTATATTTGTATGACTTATGTAGTTAACTTATTTTGTGTTAGTGTTAATACCTGGTGGCTATTATTTTCGTACGACTTATTGCAAATGATGATTACGTTTTGTATCAATTCGTGCATTTTGCATCATGGATTGTTACTATTACACAAGTTTATATAATGAGCCACTCTCCTCATAATCCGCTACAGGGAGTAGCGGATTATGCTTTTAAAAAATTTGGTCATAAATCACTATAGGATGTAGTAGTTTATGTTATGCATGCTCTCAACGTAATCCGCGAGAGGGTATAACGGATTACGTGAATCTGGGTTTCGCTACAGAATATCGCAAATTACATACAATTGCTTTTGTTGCATTTGTATCTGAAGTTTGCCAATATTGTATTTACGTAACGTTTTTCTTCAATCATTTTATTTATGTAAATTGCCCTAAATAATAATTTGAAATCTCGAATTAGTCCAATACAATCGATGAGCTAGTTAGTCTGAAATTAGTTTATAATTTGTTATATGATTTATTTTAAATGTTAAGTAATTTGGCCTGTTATTAAACTTGATTTAGTCTAAAACCTGATAAAAAAATTGATATATATAATTTTTTATTAAAATAAAAACAAAAATATTTATATACAATATATTAAGTTTAATTTTTATAATAATATTTAAATTTTTAAAATATAAAAAATCTTTATAATAAAGTATAATGAATTAAAATTTTTTAATAACTATTTTAACTATAAAAGATTATTTTTATATTTTAACAAGTTTAGCTTAACATATCTATTAGGTTATTTTGTGAATTTAGACTTAATCTATTAATAAAATTAAACTTTTAAATTAACCTGAGTTTGAAACTATTTTATAATAAATTAAGTTAAATACAAAATAAGTTGCAGACCGCCTGTCACCTCTAAATTCAGCCCAAATTAATAACTATAATTTATACTATTTTTAGACTGAATATCTTATGGCATGAAGATGTGAAGGACTAATAGACAATAGAGTTTTAACTTTTAAGCAGGAAGAGAAGAAATTTTTTCTATTGTGATATGAAAAAAAATCATTTTTTAAAAAAAATTATTTAAACTTTAATTTTTTGAAATTAACCTTTTTGTTTCTGTTTTTGGTGGGATAAGTTTTGTACCTCTAACGAGCTTTATAAAAATTATAAAGTTTGTTGTGTTCAGACGAATTTTAAACTTTTATGCTTTTTAATTGTTTCTGTACTTTTAGTTTGAAAAAAAATTATATACTCCTTAAGAAAAAAAAAGGTTAGAGGGTTAAATACTGAATAAACAATAAATATGACTTTTTTAACCTTATGCGGCGAACTCTATAAAAATATAGAAGTTTGTTGGAGTATGATGAACCTTACAAAATTAGTAAAGTTCATCATCGAGATGCGACGAACTCAATCTAAATGTAAAAAAAAATATTCCAAAAATTAAAGTCTGATTTATTTTTTTGAGAAAATAATAATTTTTTTTAATTTAGAATAAAAAAATCCAAGAGAATGATTAAATGGGCAATATATGATCATTTAAAAATGAGAATTTTATTGTTAAAACATATTTTGTTTCATAATTTATATATAATTCTCATATCAATTAAATCTGAACTGCTTTTTAAAGCCTATCATTAACTAAAAGTATATACAGACAATAGATTCACCAAATTTGTTTTTTTTTTCAAAGACAATGGCATATTATTTTATTACTAAAATAATTGAATTTGTCCAAAATTGGACTTACAATAAAAAATTGGGGATCTCCCATAGTTGCTAAGCAAGCGAACAGAGCAAACAATAGCGTAGCTTCAACAAAATTGAAAGGGAAGCAGAAAATCAAAGATGGACTTTCAAGGATTAGGGCTCGACCTCCTCTGTGGGTGATGATTCAGTTCGTTGTAGAGCTTCAGGACCGACTCCACCACTGTATTGGGAAGGCTGTTGGTTTGTTCAAAAACTCTCAGATTCCTCCTTTTCCACACGCTCCAACAGGTAATAGCCAGGATATTGAGCTCAAAATCTCCATTGTGCTGTTGTGCTATATTTTCTTTCATTTATGTCCACCACTCCCGAAAGGTCATCGTTCTTTGCAGTGGTAATAAGCAACTAATGGGTGTTCTTTTCCACATTTCTTGAGCCTCAGAGTAGTAGATTAGGCAGTGGGAGGTTGATTCCTTTTTCCGGTGGCAGACGGGACACTCCCCCGGCGTTCCTGGAAACCTCTAGTGGATATTTTGTAAGACTGGGAGGCGGTCATGCAACAACTTCTAGAGAAAGATCTTTATCTTATGAGGAATCCGGAGCTTCCATAGTCCCTTCCACAAGGGGCTTTGTCTGAAATAGTCTGGGCAGCTTTCGATTGGGCTGTGGAAGAAGTTGTAAACCACTTTGTACCCTGACGCAACAGAGTATTGGTGTGTACTACTCAAAATCCAATGTAACTTGTCTTCATTTTCCCCCAATTGGATTGTTAATATTCGATTACTAATGTCCACAGGAAAAAGCTCTTGGATGATTTGTTGGTTCCGGCTTCTCTGTTCTTGATTTATTAAATCCTTCACTCTGAATACTGGTAGTGTTGTGTTTTGTAGGTACACTGCTGGAGGTAATGTGTAGGGGTATGGCAGAGGAAGCCATGGCTTGTCAACAATTTGGATGTCCTCTTCGGTGCCAATTCCCCATTGAAGCCCTTTCTCCACCACTTTCCTGCCTTCGAGGACACTCCTCCATCCCCAAGAAGGTAATACTCCAACCTCTGCTTTCATTACATCAGAGTATTTGAAGTACTTACTTTTGAGGATTCTGGCGAGGAGTGAGTTAGAATGAGTAATTAATCGCCAGCATTGTTTTCCTAGGAGAGCAAGATTTTGGGCCTTGAGATCTTTTAGTCCCAAACCTCCCTCATTCTTATGTCGAGTCATAGTATCCCAACTAACCCATTGCATATTCCGTTCTTCCCCCTTTTGACCCCACCAAAACTGAGTTAGGATATGGTGGATTTCCATAATCAGAGAATCAGGCAATTGAAAACATGACAGAGAGTAAATTGGTATAGCCTCTCCTATAGCCTTAATTAATAGATGTCTTCCACCCGTCGAGAGGAGGTTGTGCTTCCAATGCTGAGCTTTTTTCCGGACCTTTTCTTTAATCAAGTTGAAGGTAGCCCGCTTGGATTTATTAACCGTAGCTGGGAGTCCAAGATATTTATCCTGTGTTCCAATGTGGTCAATATAGAGAGCATGAGCCAGTTGGCGCCGAGACTCCATTGGAGTGTTGTGACTGAAGAAGATTGCTGACTTGCTCAGGTTTACCTGCTGGTCGCTATAGCTTCGATAATGCTCCAATAAGTCTAGAATTCTTTCACAGTTTGGTGTTGTAGCTTTGCTAAAGAGGATTGAATCGTCTGCGAATAACAAGTGGCTGACTCGAGGACACCTCCTGTTGATCTGAATTCCTTGAATTAGTCTGTTTTGCTCTGCCTTGTGTAGCATAAATGATAATCCTTCAGTGCAGAAAAGAAATAGGTATGGCAATAGAGGGTCTCCTTGTCGGATACCTCTATTTGGTTTGAAAAAACCAAAAGGTTGACCTTCCACATTGACGGAATAAGAAACAGTAGTGACTAACTCCCGGATCCATGCTATCCATCTCTCTTCAAAGCCCAGTTTTTCCATAATGAACCACAAATAATCCCACCCAACTCTGTCATATGCCTTACTCATGTCTAGCTTAATTGTCATTTCATACTCCAACCCTTGCCTCTTGTTCTTAAGATAATGCATGTACTCATGAGCAATAAGGATATTATCCGAAATAATCCTCCCTTTAATAAATGCACTCTGAGACTGACTAATCAAGATGTTCATAATAGGTTGGAGTCTGTGAACCAGTACCTTTGACATGATTTTATAGATAACCACGTAAAGACTGATAGGCCGAATCTGGGCCATACTGCTGGCATCTGGAACCTTCGGAATAGGCATATCTGAGTATGGTTAAATCCCTTAAGAATCCTCCCTCATGCGAAGAAACTCCGCACAGCTCGAAAGACATCTTCACTAACAATATCCCAGTAATGCTGAAAAAATTTAGCTGTTATGCCATCTTCACCTGGGGCACTCTGAGGGTGGATGCTGAATGTTGCTCTTTTGACTTCCTCCCTAGAAACTGGTCTACAGAGCCGTCGGTTCATGGTAGCAATGACCTTAGGCTCCAACTCAGTAAAACAAGGTGCCAAATCTGCATGGCAGGTGGAGGTGAATATATTCTTGAAATACTGTTCAGCCACATTTGCAATGTCAGCGTTTATGGTCGCAACATCCCCATTCTCGCCAATCAGTCTCCATATTCGGTTTCGTCGGGCTCTAGTCTTAAATTTCTGGTGGAAAAATTTTGTGTTTTGATCCCCTGCCTGGAGCCATTTAACTCTAGACTTTTCCTTCTAATACATCTCCTTACCGTGGTAAGCTATCTCCAAATCACGCTCCAACTCGATCATCTCCTCACCACCATGTGTCCCGCTGGCTCGGATACCCTCAATTTGCTGGAGAAGCTCATCAATTCTCACTTTACTGTTTGACGTGCTCCTGTTCTGCCATGCTACAAGTCTGTGTCTACATTTCTTGAGTTTTTGGGCCAAGCTATACATAGGTGAACCCCTCACTTCATCTCTCCACGTATCCTGAATAATATTCCGAACCTCAGGAACCGCACACCATCGCTCCTGGAATTTGAACCGGCATTTAGATTGCTCACTCCTCGGGTTTGTGTCTAGGAGTAGTGGTGCATGATCCGAACCAGATTCAAAAAGTCTCAGAACAGCTGCGTTTTGGTATTTCTACAACCACCCATTTCCAGCGAGCACTCTATCAAGCCTCACCTAGATAAGGTCTCCTCCTGTTCGTCTGTTTGACCAAGTGAACGGCCTACCAATCATACCAATATCCACCAGTTCACAGTCATTAAGAAAGTTATTAAAACACGCCATGGACGCTGGAGATTTCTCATTTCTGCCCTCTTTTTCACGCTGGTTTGTGATGGTATTAAAGTCTCCGATGATTGCAACTTCCCCATGAACCTACTGCAATATTAGTGATAATTCCCCAAACTGCTGTGATCGAATCTGGTCATTAGTACTTAAATAAACCCCAAGCAAACACCAATCATGATTTGTGACCTCATCTTTAACTATGACAACAATGAAAAAATGGTTTGAATTGATAACTGTTACCTCCAAACCTTCCTTCCATGCTATTACCAATCCTCCTGCTATTCCTTCCGGATTGACTAGGCTCCAGTCTTTGAATCCACATCCTCTCAACTTTTGCTCCACACTTCGAGAAGGGTTTTTTGTCTCGCATAAAAACACAATCTTGGGGGAGTGAGATCGAATGATCCCTTTAAGATTGTGGACTGTCAGGGGTCTCCCCAAACCTCGACAGTTCCACATTAGGATTTTCATGGCTTCTTGGATGCCATATTGAGGCTGGCATCCCCTACCTTTGCATTCTCCATGAGTATATTCTCTATGCATATTCGCTTGTGATTCTCGTCGTTTTCTTTCCCTTCCAGATCCCGTTTGCCGCCAATGATTGGTATTGCTTGGCTGCTGCCCTGACGGGCCTTTTGTTTCAGTTTCAATGCCTTCTTTGGTTCTGCCATTTGAACATGAAAGCCTGGGCTCCGCAGTTCCATGTTAGTAGCAGAGGTAATGTCTTTGAGAACTGGTGGGTCCATGAGTACATGCTCCACTATGGTCTTTCAGTGGCCCCTATTTTCTCCCATTAGATTAGTGCTGCTGCTGCTGCTGCTTGTATTAAGACTGCTGCGTTGCTGCTCTAGGGTATTAACTTCAAGTTTTGCAAATCCATCAAGTAGCCATGAAGGGATTGGTTTCTTTGTTGGTTTTGGGGCTGAATGCATATGTTGTTTATCATTGCCCTAATTATCTTCCTCCCGTATATCCACCCTCCTTCCAACTTAGTCAGCTTTCAACCATTCTCCCACCAAATCTTGGTTCAATTTGTTACAGGCTGCATCCTCTAATAGAACATTACATACCCTCGCACTATGCCCAAGGTGAGCACAGTACATACAGAAGATTCCAATGCATTCATACCTCAGCCCCACCTCCACCAGTCGTTGGTTCGGTCCTTTCACCTTGAGGCTATCTTTCACTGCCTTATCCCCATCAAGCATAATTTTTGCTTTCAGTATCCGAGATTCTTTGCCTCTGACTTTATACATTCCTATCTCCATAAGTTCTCCCAGTTTTTTGCCAAGTTTCCGCCCAGCTTCCAACGTTTTATAACATTCAGGGACACCCCAAAATTGTACCCAAATGGGGAATGTTGAATCTGAATTATCGTCAGAATTTTGTGTGTCACTCCATTGTCGCACATGAAGGATGTAATCCTTGAATAGCCAGGGGGATCCTTTCTCTATACGCCGCATGTCTTTCTCTTCATCGAAGAAGAACTGAAACTGATTAGTCCCTTGATTGACTACTTTGAACCCTATTAGTTTATCCCAGATTGCGGATAGTGCATTCTCCATAGTACCTGCAGAGAATTTTTGTGCCAAAAAAATTCGACCTGTTAAGCTCTTTGTGCATGCCTTTACACCATGAGAGATATCCGTCTCTTCTAGCACTACTATATCTTCCTCACTCTCCTCACTGTCAATGTTCTCTACATTAGGATCTCTTCGCAAATCATCCATGTTGCATCACAATGATTAGTGATTAATTTGGTGTGAAATTTATCGTATAGCAGCCACCCTAATAAGCACAATGAAACCTTAGCAGAGCACTAATTTCTTGCTTGATGTTTGTGTCTGATTCACCAAATTTGTTCGGACCACTATAATATTCACCACATACCTCTAACATCCTTATACGATATAAATAGGATAGACCGAAAAAAATAATTAACTAAGGATTCTTTAAATTATTTTTTTAGTCAACTTTTTATTTTATTAATTTATAAAAAATTAAAATAAATATATTTAAATAAATTTAGTGTCTTTTTTTATTTAAAATATAAATTTAAAAAATAATTTAAATTAAATTAAAATATAAAAATTTAATTTTAAATATTCAAAAAACAAAGACTAACAAAAGGGTCAACCAACTCAATAACTTTTGGTTAATGAAATTTATTAATATGTCTGTGGTTTTTTTTAATGTGTTTTTGATGATATATTTTTTTCATTCATTTATTTGATTTAGGATTTGTAATACTAATATAATTTGAATATGTTAATATCTAATTTTAAAAGTTTTATGTTGTTTATTTAATTTTGGATGTGTTTATGTTGTTTATTATGTTTTAGATTTGTATATAAATTTGTTGACATGAATTTTTATAAAACACTTAACGTACATTTTTATAATTTTAGTTGTGTTTATTTTATTTATTTATTTTTTGATTTGTTTATGTTATTCATTATGTTCTTAAGTTTGTATATAATTTTTTTTACATAAATTTAAAATGTATTACTAAAATATTTATCGTACTTTTTTATAATTTATTTTAGAAACATGTAATTTTTGAAAAATCAATGCAAGAAAAGTCATCACAAATTTTACGGTGTGATTTATAAAAAATTAGTGCATTGCAAATGATTACTAATTTTATTAACGGTGATAAGTATAATAATAAATTAAATTAAAATAACAGTAATTTCTTAAAAATAAAAAATATGATTAATTAAAAAATTAAAATAATAAAATATTAAATTTAAAAATTGAATAAAGAATAATATTTAAAAGAGTAGCGAAATTAAAAAAAAATAGACGATGTATCGAAGAAAGAGAGAAGTGAATGTTCAGGGAAATTTTTGTCTCGGTCAGAGAAAAATTAAAAAACATAAAAAATTGTTATTTAATTAAAAGAATTATTTAAGTCTTAATAATTCTTTTTCCGATTCTAGTACGGTATTAGCTAGCTTTATTTCCTATAAAGTCTTCCTCAGTAAATAAAACTGAAAGCTACGAGCATAAAAAAAAAAATTAGCTACACAATTTTAGATTTTTAGTTGAGTAAAAGTGAGAACAAACTTAAACCTCCATTTCAGTAAATGAATCTTAAAGATCTCATTTCATCTTGCCAAAGATTATGCAAACACTAAATAATAGAATTTGCAGAAGATTATTCGAAGTATACTAATTAAAAATTCATAAAAACAATTTTTTATTTTAAAAGAATAAAAATGGAGATTACACAAGCAAGAATAATTTTGTATATTGTGCCTTTCATGTAATATTAAATGATGACAAAAATTAACTTTAGCTTTATTATTATTTTTTTTTTTCAATTACATTCCAAAAATTACTCCAATAATATCATATTCATTAAAATATGTAATTTCTAACCAAATAGCATCCAAAAAATCTAGCACACTAATTTACTAAAATATTTTAAATTTATGAATCTCATTTCGGACTGAAGCAAGAAAGGAAAACCAAATTAGTAGTTGAGAGTAAATTAGTAACGACTAGTAGTTAGTAGATAGATATTTATGAGATTAGTTGATAATATCCCTATAAATAGGCTGACTCTGTATCATGTAACAAAAACTTCAAGACAACTTCACCTATAATATTATCTTCCTCTTATTCTGTTTTTCACCAAAAAATTTAACATGGTATCAAAGTCATGGTATCCTCTTTAAAGAAGATATGCTATTAGTTTTTCGAAGAAGAATCACCATACTTCTTCTTCAAACCCAAATAATCAGTTTCCATTGTCTTCTTCCTTTCCAATGGGAGAATTATCTTCTAACGTAGCTTAGAATAATACACTATACAATATTATAAAATGTCTAATTTTGTTAAAAATAATTAAATATAATCATGTTTACTCGTTGATAAAATTGTATACATGAAGAACATTGTTCAGCATAAAATTATATATTTTTTCGAAAATTCTTCCTATAATGCCAAAAATAAACACAAGAGGAACTTCTGCTAAATCATATGAAATTCCTGTTGAATAAACATCAAACATTATCAATCCCGTAGAGGCAAAATTTTGAGAAAGATAAGACAGAGATGAAATGAACACAGCTACGGCAACAACCCAGAGTTTAGACGGTAGCAGTGAGTGTAAAAGCAACCATGATGATGCTGGCTGAGTGCAGAAAAAAATTATAGCAGAGGTTCTCTGCTCTTCGATATTGGAAAGAAGGTTTAAAAGGGGAGAGAAACAATTTAGAAAACTAAAAAGATAAAGGGGCAAATATTTAATTATGGATATTTTCAAAAATAAAAAAATGGGGTTCAAAATATAAATATTTTCGGATGAGTTAATGATACTCCCACACAAAAGTGGGAGTAATGAATCCATAGCCCATAAAGTTTATGTACTCTTCCCATACTTCATTAACGACACACCCCATTTAAGTACGCCATAGAAATTAAGTACATCTTCTTTCTTAGCCATTTTAACCTCAGATTTCTTTCAATATTAGTGTTTGAGTTATGCTTGCCAATAATATCACTATCCTATCACTATCCTCTCTCTCTTAATTTTTGAGATTTAGAACACGATCAATTTTTTTTTTCAAAAGTCAGTTTCAACTTCATCATTAATTTCCTCCCCAATCACATTCCAAAAATCACTCAAATAACATCACGCTCATTAAAGCATGTAATTTCTAACCAAACAAAGAGCATCCAAAAAACCTAGCACACAAACCTACCAAAATATTTTATATTTCTGAATCTCATTCCGGTCTAAAGCTAATAAGAAAGGAGAACCGAGTAGTAGAGAAAGAAACTCCAAAATTGTATATTCATATTATTAGAGTTGTTAGTAGTTGGGAGTTAAGTTAGTAATGACTAGTAGTTAGTAGATGAATATTTATGAGGTTAGTTAGTAATATCCCTATAAATAGGTGACTCTGTATCATGTAACAACAACTTCACATATAATATTATCTTTTCATTCTGCTCTTCTCCCAGAAATTTAACACGGTATCAGAGTCATGGTATCCTCCTTGAAGAGGATATGCCATTAGTTTTTCGATGAAAAATCACCATGCTTCTTCTTTAAACCTAAATAATCCATCCGCATTGTCTTCTTTCTCCCTAATGGTAGAATCATCTTCTAACGTAGATTAAAATAATACACTATACAATATTTTAAAATATCTAATTTTATTGCAAACAATTTAGTATAGTCATGTTTATTCATTAATAAAATTATATACATGAAGAACTTTGTTCAGCATAAAATTATATATGCTTCCAAAAATTTCTCCTATAATGCCAAGAATTAATACAAGAGGAACTTCTGCTAAATCATATGAAATATTTACTGAATAAACATCAAATATTATCAGTCTCGGAGAGACAAAATTTTGAGAAAGACAAGACAGAGATGATATGAACACAGCTGTGACAACGACCCGGGATTTATACGGTGGTAGCGAGTGTAAAAATAACCTTGATGATGCTGGCTGAGTGCAGGAGAAAACTCTAGCAGAGGATCTCTGCTCTTCGATATTGGAAAGGAGGTTTAGAAGGGAAGGGAAACAAATTAGAAAACCAAAAAGATAAAGAGACAAATGTCTAATTATGGATATTTTTAAAAATAAAAAAACGGGGTTCAAAATATAAATATTTTTAGGTGCGTTAATGATACCCCCACACAAAAGTGGGAGTAAGGAATCCATAGCCCATAAAATTTATGTACTCTTCCCATACTTCATTAATGACACACCCCATTTAAGTATGCCATAGAAATTAAGTACATCTTCTTTCTTAGCCATTTTAACCTCAGATTTCTTTCGATATTAGTGTTTGATTTATGCTAGCCAATAATATCACTATCCTCTCTCTCTCTCTCTCTCTCTCTCTCTCTCTCTCTCTCTCTCTCTCTCTCTCTCTCTCTCTCTCTTAATTTTTGAGATTCAGAACACGATCAATTTTTTTTCAAAAGTCAGTTTGAGCTTCATCATTAATTTTCTCCCCAATCACATTCAAAAAATCATTCAAATAACATCACGCTCATTAAAACATGTAATTTCTAACCAAACAAAGAGCATCCAAAAAATCTAGCACACCAACCTACCAAAATATTTTATATTTCTGAATCTCATTCCAGGCTAGAGCTAACAAGAAAGGAGAACCGAGCAGTAGAGAAAGAAACTCCAAAATTGTATATTCAGATTATTAGAGTTGTTAGTAGTAAGGAGTTAAGTTAGTAATGACTAGTAGTTAGTAGATGGATATTTATGAGGTTAGTTAGTAATGTCTCTATAAATAGGTGACTCTGTATCATGTAACAACAACTTTACATATAATATTATCTTTTCATTCTGCTCTTCTCCCAGAAATTTAACACGGTATCAAAGCCATGGTATCCTCCTTGAAGAGGATATGCCATTAGTTTTTCGATGAAAAATCACCATGCTTCTTCTTTAAACCTAAATAATCAGTCCGCATTGTCTTCTTTCTCCCTAATGGTAGAATTATCTTCTAACGTAGATTAGAATACTACACTATACAATATTTTAAAATATCTAATTTTGTTGCAAACAATTTAGTATAGTCATGCTTATTCATTGATAAAATTGTATACATGAAGAACTTTGTTCAGCATAAAATTATATATGCTTCCAAAAATTTCTCCTATAATGCCAAGAATAAATATAAGAGGAACTTCTGCTAAATCATATGAAATACTTGCTGAATAAACATCAAACATTATCAGTTTTGGAGAGACAAAATTTTGAGATAGACAAGACAGAGATGAAATAAACACAGCTGCGGCAACGACCCAAGATTTATACAGTGGCAGCGAGTGTAAAAACAACCTTAATGATGCTGGCTGAGTGCAGGAGAAAACTCTAGCAGAGGATCTCTGCTCTTCGATATTGGAAAGGGGGTTTAGAAGGAAAGGGAAACAAATTAGAAAACCAAAAAGATAAAGGGGCAAATGTCTAATTATGGATATTTTTAAAAATAAAAAATGGGGTTTAAAATATAAATATTTTTAGGCGCGTTAATGATACTCCCACACAAAAGTGGGAGTAAGGAATCCATAGCCCATAAAATTTATGTACTCTTCCCATATTCCATTAACGACATACCACATTTAAGTACGTCACAAAAATTAAGTACATCTTTGTTCTTAGCCATTTCAAGCTCAGGTTTCTTTCAATATTAGTTTTTGAGTTATGCTAGCCAACAATATCGCTATCCTATCACTATGCTCTCTCTCTTAACTTTGAAATACAGAACACGATCAATTTTTTTCCAAAAATCACTTTCAGCTTCATCATTAATTTCCTTCCCAATCACATTACAAAAATTACTCAAATAACATCATGCTCATTAAATCATGTTCTAACCAAACAAAGGGCATCCAAAAAACTTAGCACACCAACCTACCAAAACATTTCAAAGTTTTTAATCTCATTTCGGTCTGAAGCTAGCAAGAAGGGAGAATCGAGCATCAGAGAAAGAAATCCCAAAATTGTATAATTGGATTATTAGAGTTGTTAGTAATTGGGAGTTAAGTTAGTAATAACTAGTAATTAGTAGATGGATATTTATGAGGATAGTTGGTAATATCTCTATAATTAGGGTGACTCTGTATTATGTAACAACAATTTCACATATAATATTATCTTCTTATTCTGCTCTTCTCCTAGAAATTTAATATGGTATCAGAGTCATGATATCCTCTTTAAAGAGGATATGCCATTAGTTTTTCGATAAAAAATCACCATGTCTCTTCTTGAAACTCAAATAATCAGTCCCTATTGTCTTCTTACTCTCTAATGGAAGAATCATCTTCTAATGTAACGTAGAATAATATACTATACAATATTATAAAATGTCTAATTTTGTTGTAAATAATCAAGTATAATCATGCTTACTCATTAATAAAATTGTATACATGAAGAACTTTGTTCAGCATAAAATTATATATGCTTCCGAAAATTCCTCCTATAATGCCAAGAATAAATACAAGAGAAACTTTTGCTAAATCATATGAAATACTTGCTAAATAAACATCAAACATTATCAGTACTGGAGAGGCAAAATTTTGAGAAAGAAAAGACAGAGTTGAAATAAACATAGCTGCGACAACGACCCAGAGTTTAGACGGTGGCAGCAAGTGTAAAAACAAACGTGATTATGCTGGATGAGTGCATGAAGGAAAACCTAGCAGAAGTTCTCTGCTATTCTATATTGGAAAGAAGGTTTAGAAGGAAAGGGAAACAATTTAGAACACCAAAAAGATAAAGGGACAAATGTCTAATTATAGATATTTTCAAAAAAAATGGAGTTCAAAATGTAAATATTTTTAGGTGGGTTAATAATACTCCCTCACAAAAGTGGGAATAAGGAATCCATATCACATAAAGTTTATGTACTCTTCCCATACTTCATTAATGACATACCCCCATTTAAGTACGCCACAAAAAATAAGTACATCTTTTTCTTAGCCATTTCAAGCTCAGGTTTCTTTCAATATTAGTTTTTGAGTTATGCAAGCAATTAATATCTCTATCCTATCACTATCCTCTCTCTCTCTCTCTTAAATTTTGAGATACAGAACACGATCAATTTTTTTCCAAAAATTAGTTTCAACTTCATCATTAATTTTCACCCTAATCACATTCCAAAAATCACTCAAATAACATCATGCTCATTAAAACGTGTAATTTCTAACTAAACAAAGAGAAAAAAAATCTAGCACACAAACCTACCAAAATGTTTTAAATTTCGGAATTTCATTCCAGTCTGAAGCTAGCAAGAAAGGAGAATCGAGCAACAGAAAAAGAAACACCAAAACTGTATAATCTTATTATTAGAATTGTTAGTAGTTGGGAGTTAAGTTAGTAATGACTAGTAGTTAGTAGATGGATATATATGAGGTTAGTTGGTAATATCCCTATAAATAGGGTGACTCTGTATCATGTAACAACAAATTCAATACAACAACTTCACATATAATATTATCATCTTATTTTGCTCTTCTCCCAGAAATTTAACATGGTTTCAAAGGCATGGTATCCTCCTTGAAGAGGATATGCCATTAGTTTTTCGATGAAAAATCACTATGCTTCTTTTTGAAACCCAAATAATCAGTCCCCATTATCTTCTTCCCCTCTAATGACAGAATCATATTCTAACGTAGCTTAGCATAATATACAATACAATATTATAAAATGTCTAATTTTGTTGCAAACAATTAAGTATAATCATGCTTACTCGTCGATAAAATTGTATACATGAAGAACTTTGTTCAGCATAAAATTATATATGCTTCCGAAGATTTCTCCTATAATGCCAAGAATAAACACAAGAGGAACTTCTGCCAATTCATTTGAAATACTTGCTGAATAAAAATCAAACATTATCAGTCCCAGAGAGGCAAAATTTTCAGAAAGACAAGACAGAGATGAAACGAACACAACTGCAGCAACGACCCGAAGTTTAGACGGTGGCAGCGAGCGTAAAAGTAACTGTGATGATGCTGGCTGAGTGCAGAAGGAAACCTTAGCAGAGGTTATCTCCTCTTCGATATTGGAAAGAAGGTTTAGAAGAGAAGGAAAACAATTTAGTAAACCAAAAAAATAAAGGGGTAAATGTCTAATTTTGGATATTTTCAAAAATAAAAAATAGGGTTCAAAATGTAAATATTTTTAGGTGGGTTAATGATACTTCCACACAAAAGTGGGATTAAGGAATCCATAGCCCATAAATTTTATGTACTCTTCCCATACTCCATTAATTACATACCCCATTTAAGTACACTACAGAAATTAAGTACATCTTCTTTCTTAGCCATTTCAACCTTAGGTTTCTTTCAATATTTGTTTTTGAGTTATGCTAGGCAATAATATCACTATCCTATCACTATCATCTCTCAACTTTTGAGATACAGAACACATCAATCAATTTTTTTAAAAAAAAAATCAATTTAAGCTTCATTATTAATTTTTTCCCCAATCACTCAAATAACATCATACTCATTAAAACATGTAATTTCTAACTAAATAAAGTGCATCCAAAAAACCTAGCACACCAACCTACTAAAATATTTCAAATTTTTGAATCTCATTTTGGTCCGAAACTAGCAAGAAAAGATAACTGAGTAGCAAAGAAAGAAACCTCAAAACTGTATAATCGGATTATTAGAGTTGTTAGTAGTTGGGAGTTAAGTTAGTAATGACTAGTAGTTAGTAGATGGATATTTATGAGGTTAGTTGGTAATATCCCTATAAATAGGCGGACTCTGTATCATGTAACAGCAACTTCAATACAACAACTTCACATATAATGTTATCTTCTTATTCTGCTCTTCTCCTAGAATTTTAACATGGTATCAGAGCCATGGTATCTTTCTTGAAGAGGATATGCCATTAGTTTTGTGATGAAAAATCACCATGCTTCTTCTTGAAGCCCAAATAATCAAACCCCATTATCTTCTTCCTCTCTAATGGAAAAATCATCTTCTAACGTAGTTTAGAATAATATACTATAAAATATTATAAAATGTCTAATTTTGTTGCAAATAATTAAGTATAGTCATGCTTATTCATTGATAAAATTGTATACATAAAGAACTTTGTTCAGCATAAAATTATATATGCTTCCAAAAATTCATCCTATAATGGCAAGAATAAACACTAGAGGAACTTCTGCTAAATCATATGAAATACTTGCTGAGTAAACATAAAACATTATCAGTTCTAAAGAGGCAAAATTTTGAGAAAGACAAAACAGAGATAAAATGAACACTGCTATGGCAATGACCCAGAGTTTGGACGGTGGCAGCGAGTGTAAAAGATAACCAATTTAGATAACCAAAAAGATAAAGGGACAAATGTCTAATTATGGATATTTTCAAAAATAAAAAATGGGGTTCAAATTAAATATTTTTAGGTGGGTTAACGACACTTCCATCCAAAAGTGGAATTAAGGAATTCATAGCTCATAAAGTTTATGTACTCTCCCCGTACACCATTAATGACATAACTCATTTAAGTACGCCACAGAAATTAAGTACATCTTCTTTCTTTGTCATTTCAAGCTCAGGTTTCTTTCAATATTAGTTTTTGATTTATGCTAGCCAATAATATACTATTCTATCACTATCCTCTTTCTCTTAACTTTTGAGATACAGAACACGATCAATTTTTTTTCCAAAAATCCGTTTCATCTTCATCATTAATTTCCTCCCCAATCACATTCCAAAAATCACTCAAATAACATCATGCTCATCAAAACATATAATTTCTAACCAAACAATGAGCATCCAAAAAACCTAGCACACCAACCTACCAAAATATTTCAAATTTCTGAATCTCAACCCAGTCTAAAGCTAGCAAGAAAGGAGAACCGAGCAGCAGAGAAAGAAACCCCGAAACTGTATAATCCGATCATTAGAGTTGTTAGTAGTTGGGAGTTAAGTTAGTAATGACTAGTAGTTAGTAGATGGATATTTATGAGGCTAATTGGTAATATCCCTATAAATAAGGTGACTCTATATCATGTAACTACAATTTCAACACAACAACTTCATATATCATATTATCTTCTTATTCTGCTCTTCTTGTAGAAATTTAACATAGTATCAGAGCCATGGTATTCGGACTATCCTCCTTGAAGAGGATATGCCATTAGTTTTTCGATGAAAAATCACCATGTTTCTTCTTGAAACCCAAATAATCAGTCTCCATTGTCTTCTTACTCTCTAATGGCAGAATTATCTTCTAATGTAGCTTAGAATAAAACACTATAAAATATTATAAAATGTCTAATTTTGTTGCAAACAATTAAGTATAGTCATGCTTACTCATTGATAAAATTGTATACATGAAGTACTTTGTTTAGCATAAAATTATATATGCTTCCGAAAATTCCTCCTATAATTCCAAGAATAAACACAAGATGAACTTCTGCTAAATCATATGAAATACTTGCTGAATAAACATCAAACATTATCAGTTTCGCAGAGACAAAATTTTGAGAATGACAAGACAGAGATGAAATTAACACAGCTGCGGCAATGACCCAGAGTTTAGATGGTGGCAACGAGTGTAAAAGCAACTGTGATAATGCTGGCTGAGTGCAGGAGAAAATCCTAAGAGAAATTCTCTGCTCTTCGATATTGGAAAGAAGGTTTAGAAGGAATGGAAACAATTTAGAAAACCAAAAAGATAAAGGTGCAAATGTCTAATTATGGATATTTTCAGAAATAAAAAAAATGGTGTTCAAAATATAAATATTTTTAGGTGGGTTAATGATACTCCCACCCAAAAGTGGGAGTATGGAATCCATAGCCCATAAAGTTTATGTACTCTTCCCATACTCCATTAATGACATACCCCATTTAAGTACGCCACAGAAATTAAGTACATCTTCTTTCTTAGCCATTTCAAGCTCAGGTTTCTTTCAATATTAGTTTTTGATTTATGCTAACCAATAATATCACTATCCTATCACTATTCTCTCTCTCTTAACTTTTGAGATACAAAACACGATCAATTTTTTTCCAAAAATCAATTTTAGCTTCATCATTAATTTCCTCCCTAATCACATTCCAAAAATCACTCAAATAATATCATGCTCATTAAAATACGTAATTTCTAACTAAACAAAGAACATCCAAAAAACCTAGCACACCAACCTACCAAAACATTTCAATTTTCTGAATCTCATCCCGGTCTGAAGCTAGCAAGAAAGGAGAATCGAGCAGCAGAGAAAGAAACCCCAAAACTGTATAATCGGATTATTATAGTTGTTAGTAGTTGGGAGTAAAGTTAGTAGACTAGTAGTTAGTAGATGGATATTTATGAGGTTAGTTGGTAATATCCCTATAAATAGGGTGACCCTATATCAACAACAAATTCAACACAACTTCACATATAATATTATCTTCTTATTCTGCTCTTCCCCCAGAAATTTAACATGGTATTAGAGCCATGGTATCCTCCTTGAAGATGATATGCTATTAGTTTTTCGAAGAAAAATCACCATGCTCCTTCTTCAAACCTAAATAATCAGTCCCCATTGTCTTCTTCCTCTCTAATGGCAAAATCATCTTCTAACGTAGCTCAAGATCTCACTGGCCTTTTCTAAATTCATCCTAGTAAAAATCTAACTTTTGTTCTTATCACTCCTGTCCTTTTTGGCAGTAACTATCACTTTTGGTGTCGATCCTTTTCTATAGCCATTATCTCCAAAAACAAATAGTGCGTTCTCACTTGTTCTATTCCTTCTCCTCTAAACTGATGATCTTCTGTTTCTAATATGGGAGTGTTGCAATAACCTAGTGTTGTCTTGGCTATTTCATGTCCTCTCTTCCTCTATTACCCAAAATTATGGTCATTGAGGGCTGAAACGCGCCTTCACGCGCCTTTCAAAGTTTGTTGTCACCGTCACTTCTTTTTCTCTTCTTCTTCTTCTTCTTCTTCTTCTTCTTCTTCTTCTTCTTCTTCTTCTTCTTCTTCTTCTTCTTCTTCTTCTTCTTCTTCTTCTTCTTCTTCTTCTTCTTCTTCTTCTTCTTCTTCTTCTTCTTCGGCTCTTTTTTCCTTCTTTTTCTGACAAGAACCACTCACTGTTCGCACCTTTTCTCCCTCTCTTTATCTATCTGTTCAGCCCACCGCCAGCCACCCTGTGCCATCGCGGCGTCCCTGGCGCCCCCTTTCTTCTTCTCTTATTTTTTTCCTACTTTTTCCTGGTTATCTCACTCCTGTCTCACTCTCAAACATAGAACCAGAGCAATAGCCTTATTCCTCCTTTCCGTCACAACCAGAATCACCAACCCGCGATACACGCGTCTTCCTTCTTCCTCTGCGTCATCGGGCCAAATGTGTCCTCTTCTACGTCACCACTCACCGACGCCGTTCACATCTTCCCATAACCAGAGTAGAAGCCCTGTTCCTCCTTTCTGTCATTACTAAAATTACGGTCCATGCTACACCTCTCTCTTCCTTTGTCTTCCTCTTTGTCTCGCGTCACACACCTCTTCCTCTGCCTAGTAGTTATAACTAGTAGTTAGTAGCTGGATATTTATGAGGTTAGTTAGTAATATCCCTATAAATAGGGTGACTTTTGTATCATGTAATAATAACTTCAATACAATAACTTCACATATAATACTATCTTCTTATTCTGCTAACCTCCCAAAAATTTAATCGTCTCAAGGTATGTTATCAATTTGTATGTTTTGGTTAAAATGACACCTTATTGCTTCATTATCAGTTGTTGCATGTGTTTCGGTTGAATGTAAAAGCTGAAATTTCCCAAATATTTCTTCCAAAAGTGAAAAACTAATAATAAAGTCAGGTATCCCTTTAAATCTTGGTGATGAATATTTTATTGGATGAGTTCTTCACATAAAGCTTTTTACCAAAATTTTCATTTCAATTGCCATTTTTTGAACTGCAATTGGCATTTTTAAAAAAAAGAGAATGCATTAGAATCAAAAGAATGCCAAAACTCAGGATGCTCTTTGATATTTTGTTTCAAACATACCAAAAATACAATTAGTGAAAACAACTGTTTCATCATTGTAAGGGGATTTTACTGTTCATGTTCTTATTTACTGTTCATTCTGTATATAGCCTTGCTACTTATTTATATAGTAACTCTTTCGCTCTCTCTCTCTAGACGCCTTTCCTTTTCTTCACCGTCCTCTTCTTCCTCCTCTCCGATCCATTCTTCTTCCAATCCCCTTACTGAGAAAGTTACTTGTCCTGAGGAACTTTCCCCCAAACACAATATCTTTGAAGAAGAAGTTTGCTTCGAAGATATCAATCAAGCCATTGACAATTGGGAAATACCCAAAATCCCACAAGATGAGTTATATGTCCCTAATGATAACAAGAGAAAATCTGATTTTATCATCAAAACCGCTGAAAATAATATTCCTCTAGGTCCCGATTCCGGTGAAAAATTTCATCTTCTGACTAAACAATCAGTTAGAGAACATGCCCGTCACTACAGATATCTTCACATAGGGTGTGTCCAAGTTGCAGTCAAACCACTTATCCGAGAAGGCTTGAATGCCTCTATCCTCATGTGTCTTAGAGACATTAGACACAATGACTTCCAAGACTCCTTAATCGGAACAGTTGAAACAAGTCTAGGACATGGTCCAGTTTACTTCAACTGTTTCCCAAACAAGACGGTCAGCCTGTTAGACCTTAACATTCTTGACTCTCTTTTTCTAAACATTTGAATTCATGGTCTTAACATGAAAGAAGGTTCCATTCCAGCTGCTTTAATCTATAGGATTCAATACAAGGTCATGAACACTTGTAACTCTAGAGTCCTTCTTAAGTCCCAAGATCGTGAAACCACTTTGTTTGTCACAGACATGACAAAGGCCAACGTCATGATCCCAAGGCTCATAAGATGGGATGAAATTGACCTCCCTCAGTCATGGTCAATTGACCGAGCCATTCCAACGCAACCTAGACAAGCACCTCTTTTACGAGAAGTAAAACAAGATGAATCAGGGAAAGTAGAGATTTTCTTTGATAGACGAAACTCTTTTTCTTCTAGATCTGAAGCAGGAACATCTAATGATTTTGCTTCAGCAAGGAGATCTTTTTCAGTAACTTCCCAATCTCAGTTTTCAAAATTGTCGAGACCAGCCAATTCTGAAATACATATTTCCGGATTACAAAATAATTCAAGTATTTCTCAAGGAGTTTACCAAGAAGATGATGGTGATGTAGAATTTGAAGTTGAATCTTCTCATCAATCTCCAACATATTCTTCTTTGAATGGTAAATGAATAACATGGAATTTGTTATAAACAGAGAAGCCTTACGTAAAAACCTTAACTCTGAAGAGTATGACCTCCAAAGAGAATGGTATTTACGTACTTACACAGCCTCTCAAATCTCATCATTCAAAGAAAAATATTACAAATTTTTAAATGATGTTAGAATGCATATTCCTTTTTTTGAATGGTTTCATGCTTATTCCATAAAAAACAACATTGAGTATCCTTTTAAAACTAAACAAACTTCATTTTCAGCAAATGTTATTTCAACTTGGAAAGTCAAAGATGGGAACTTAGTTAGATATGAGTTTCCTCCAAAAGGAGCTTTTATTATTTCAAATACGGAAGGACATAATCCTGTTATGGCCTCTCCCTTTAAAACAAAGAATGTGGATGAAGCTGTCGCCCCTAAAGATATTAAAAATCTCATTGAACAATCAAATTATACCAACAGATTTTTACAATGCTTGGGTGACAACCTTTCATCTTCAGGATCTACTTTCTCCTTGAAAAATGTTTCTGAAGCATCTACTTCTAAAAGTATTGAGAAACCTCTTTTTAAATCTTTCAAAATAAGTAGCAAGGCTAAGCAAAGTCTTAAAACCTCCATTTTACGAAGTTATTCAAAAGATTGACCAACTTTTGAATCGTTTTACTACTATCCCTGAAACTCCTACAAACTCTGGTGAATCTACTTCTCGTCTTCAAACACGCTCATCTAAAGCTATTAATGCCCTCGGCCTTGAGTCCAATGAATCTTGCTCTGAGCAAAGTGATGATTCTGGCAAATCATCCCTCAAGATCAGCCCCATTTTGACCAACTCCTTAACCAAGTGGAAGGGTTTAACTAAACCCTCTACGTATGGTTATAATCGTGTATCCGCTCCAGATCTAGCTCTCGAAGAGAGAGAACTAGGTTTTGTTAGCTTTAATGCCAATAATGTCTATGAATGGAATATAGATGGCAAAACGGAATATAATATCATGAGTATGCTTCAGCATATGACAATGGTAGGCACAGCCTATCAAGCAGCCCATGAAACCTCTGAAGAAGCTATAGCCAATGTTATTGTTTTCGGGTTTAGTGGCCAACTGAAGGGATGGTGGGATAACTACCTTTCCGATAACCAAAAATACTCAATCTTTTCTGCCATAAAAGTCAACGACCAGAACGAACCCATCATTGGTGACGACGGTGAACCTATCCCCGACGCTGTCAATACGTTAATTTTTACCATAGCAAGCCACTTCATTGGTGATCAATCTCTTTGGAAAGACCGTTCTGCGGAGCTGCTTTCCAATCTCAGATGCAAAACTTTGTCTGACTTTTGATGGTATAAAGATACCTTTCTTACTAGGGTTTATACCAGAGAAGACACTCAACAACCTTTCTGGAAAGAAAAATTCCTTGCTGGACTCCCCAAATCCCTTGGAGATAAAGTAAGGGACAAAATTCGTAGCTTAACCCCAGACGGGATAATACCTATGATGAGTTAAGTTATGGCCAACTCATTTCTTTTATCCAAAAGGTTGCCCTAAAGATTTGTCAAGATGATAAAATCCAAAGGCAACTTGCTCGTGAGAAAACTCAAAATCGTATCGATTTGGGAACTTTCTGTGAACAATTTGGTCTTCCTGCTTGTCATCCAAGGAAATCTAAAAGACCTTCCAACCGAAAAGTTTTTAAACCTAACCCTGAAAAGAATTTTAGAAGATTCAAAAAGGGTTTTCAAAAACCTAAAAATGAAACAGGTTTCCAAAAGAATTTCCAAAAGTATCCCCAGAAAAACCCCATTATTTGTTACACATGTAAAAAACCAGGACATGTTAGCAAATATTGTCGGTTAAAAGGAAAGATTAATAATCTGAACCTTGATCCTCAGATTGAGGAACAGATTAATAATCTTATGATTGAGAGCTCAGATGATAACTCTGGACCAGAATCTTCTGATGATAATATCAACAATATCCAAGTTGATGATGTTGAGTCATCCTCAGATTCATATATCAAGCAAATTAATGTTTTATCCAAAGATCAAGATCTCTTATTTGATGCTATCGAGGCTATTGATAATTCAGAACAAAAGAAAGACTTTCTTTTGAAACTAAAAAGATCTTTACAAAAGGAGAAAAACCCAAAAATTTGGTCCTTAACAATAAATATGATGTCAAACCTATTTTCAAAAAATTAGAAAAACAAGTTATTCGTCCCGTAACCATTCAGGACCACCAAACTGAGGTTAACAATCTTAAGAGAGAAATCCAGGAAATCAAAAGAAACCAAAACGATCATCATCTCATTCTCTCGCAATTAGTACAAGAAGAAGAATCTGGTGATGAGGATCTTGGTTCTCTTTTAAACCAAACTGAGTGCTCTAAGGAACAAGAAAATAAAATTTCTAACGACAATGAGGTAAAAAAAATTTTGAGAATAATAAATGTATTCTCCTTCATGAAACATCGTGTTAATGTCCGAATTGTCGTTAAAAATTTTGTTTTTGACACCATTGCACTCTTTGATTCAGGTGCAGATTCAAACTGTATTAAGGAAGGTCTGGTCCCCACAAAATATTTCGAAAAAACTACTGAACGCCTTAGCTCAATAACGGGTGAAAGGCTAAGTATCAATTTTAAAATAACTAATGTCTTTATTGAAAAGGGAAATATCAGAATTGCCACCGATTTCATCATAGCAAAAGATATAAAAAATGATGTAGTTTTGGGGACACCTTTCATAAATCTATTGTTTTCATATCTGGCAGATTTTCCTGGACTTACCTCTTTTGTAGGAGGACAAGTAACTTTCTTTGAGTTCCTAGACTCGCCAAAGCAAAGATCTCTAAACTTAATTGAATCCAAAACCAAACAGATTTGTTTTCTAAAAGAAGAAATCTCTTTCAAAACCCTTGAATCACAGCTTTCTCAACCAAAGATTCAAGAAAAAATAAAAAATCTTTTAAATCAAATTGAAAAATTCATTTGTTCTGATTTGCCTCATGCCTTCTGGGATTGGAAAGAACACATTGTTGATCTTCCATATGAAAAGGATTTCAAAGAATCAAAAATCCCTACAAAAGCCCGCCCCATTCAAATGAATGAGCAGCTTTTGCAGCATTGTCAAAAAGAAATTAAAGATCTTTTGGATAAAAGGTTAATCCGTCCTAGCAAAAGTCCTTGGTCTTGCTCTGCTTTTTATGTTAATAAACAAGCTGAGATAGAAAGAGGAACTCCCAGGCTTGTCATCAATTACAAACCTTTGAATCAAGCTTTACAGTGGATTCGTTACCCCATCCCAAACAAAAAGGATTTGCTTAATAGGTTAAACTCAGCAAATATTTTTTCAAAATTTGATATGAAGTCGGGTTTTTGGCAAATCCAAATCACTGAATCAGACCGATATAAAACAGCTTTTACAGTTCCATTCGGGCAATATGAATGGAATGTAATGCCTTTTGGTCTGAAAAATGCCCCTTCCGAATTTCAGAAAATCATGAATGATATTTTCAACCCATACTCAAATTTTGCAATCGTTTATATTGATGATGTCTTAATTTTTTTCCAGACTCTGGATGAACATTTCAAACATGTTAAAACTTTTATGTACATCATCCAAAAAAATGGACTTGCTGTTTCTAAACCAAAAATTGTTCTTTTTCAAACAAAAATTCGATTCCTTGGTCACATAATTTTCCAAGGAACAATAACTCCTATTGAAAGATCAATTTTGTTTGTAGAAAAGTTCCCAGATTATATCCTCGATAAACCTCAGCTCCAGAGGTTCCTAGGATGCCTCAATTATGTTTCAGATTTCATCCCGAATCTTAACAATCTCATTAAGCCCCTCCATGATAGGCTTAAGAAAAATCCTCCACCTTGGACAGACAAACATTCGGATATTATCAGATTTCTTAAAACCAAAGTCCGCAATCTTCCATGTCTTTATCTGCCCATTCCTCATGCATTCAAAATAGTAGAAACTGATGCATCAGATTTAGGATATGGTGGTATTCTAAAACAAAAACTGCATGATAAAGAATGTATCATTGCATTTACATCCAAACACTGGAATATTACTCAATTAAAATATTCCACAATCAAAAAAGAAATTTTAGCCATTGTTTTATGCATCACAAAATTTCAATCCGACTTACTCAACCAAAAATTTTTAGTCTGAGTTGATTGCAAATCAGCTAAAGATGTGTTACAAAATGATGTAAAAAATCTTGCATCAAAACAAATTTTTGCCAGATGGCAAGCAATTTTAAGTGTCTTTGATTTCGACATTGAGCATATCAAGGGTAACTCAAACTCTCTCCCTGACTTTCTCACACGTGAATATTTGCAGGGAGATAATCAAGGGAAAGATGCCTAAAAAGGCAACATTAGCCTCGGTAAGAGGCAGAGGTATTCGTCTAGCCCTTCCTGGGCCGTCTAAGAAATCTGGGTCAAGTACCCCAACTGGGTCATCTACCCAACAACCTTCCCCTATAACCCAAGAGCCGACTGGGTCATCTACTCAGATCACAAAAAATGTAGTTGAGTCATCTACTCAACCCCCTAGTAGTCAAACAGCCAAACAAACAAAGGCAGATTATGCCTTCCCAATCCAAACCTTGTTGGCCTTACAAGATGCAGGCCTTACAAAGCTCCATAAAAAATCCTGGGCTGACATATGTGACAGCTCAGATGAAGACGAAATAGACCTTACCAAACTTATCTCACAAATGGCAACTCAAAAAATCATTTGCAATGATCCAAAAGGAAAAACAATTGCCCAAACAATGCCACCTCAATCAAACCAAACCCAGCCCGCCAACACTCAATTTAAACAACCATCCACATATATTTCAAAAAACAAGTTCTCATCTGTCCTTCTAATGGAACCCGAGTTTTGGGAAAAATCACCTTTTAAAGTTATTCCTAAAGTCTTTCCGCCAGGATTCCATTTTAGACCAACAGCCTTGAACAAAACCAGACAGTTTTATGAATTCATATTAGTGGATTCAGATTCAGTCTCAATAAAACATTACAAAGATCCTAAAGATGCCACCAACATAACTCATTCAACAATTCAAATTCTAAAAGTACTCACCCCTAATCAATTTGGTAAAAATCCAAACAATACTAAAAAATTCTCTAATCCTTATGACCCGATAGGATATTCTTATTGGGATTATATGGATGCCTGGACAAGAGTATTTTGGTTACAAAATAATCAGAACAGACATTCTTGGCTCATTTATTTCAAGAAAAATACCAATTATCAATTCCCAAATTGGTTCTCCCAATGGTGGGATTACTTTGGTCCTCTACCAGAAATCTTGCCCCCACCTGCCGATGAGGGGTTCAAAATTTTCACCAGAAAATTTGACCAACAGGAAACAAGCATTCCTGCAGATCTCCAATTTTTCTCTGTTTTCTCCCTGGCCTGGGTATTCTCATGGCAGTACAGGTATGGCAAACAAGAACATCCAAAGGCACCACCTATGCTTCAAAGGAATGCCTATGTAAAATGGTGGTCTCAGTATGATGCCGCCATGGCCCATCCAGATAAAGTTCGAAATTGGTTCAAAGAGCACCCCAAGTTCACCAAACCATTCGACCATGAAGAATTAATATTTCTCAACCAGAAAGCCCAAATTGCAGCAGCCCTTGCAGGAGCCCAATCAAAAGAAACCTTAGCAAGACACCTTCAACAAATCATGCAGATGATCGAAGAAGACAAAAAAAACAAAGAAGATGCAACTCCCTCAGCAGAATCATCAAGTGATTACGATCAAAATGAAGACGATTGCTTTAGGATCAATCTAGGAGAAGAATAGATCTTAAGCCAAATTTGCAAAAATCAAAATTGTATCAACTTGTACTGTACCAATAGTACCGGTTAATATAACCTGCACTATAGAAACAGTAATTTTCTCAACTATAAAAGGAGGCCACATTCTTATTGTGAGGCACCTTTTTCATTTTACAAAAATATAGAGAGAAGTTAGTGAGAGACGCTCTGAGAGTTTCCCTTATAAGCTCTCCAGCTCTTTTTCCCTCTTCTCCCTTTTCAGATCATTTAATAAAAATCTCTTATTCAGTTCTTCATTTTCGTGTTTCCATATTTACATTTCTGCAACTGCATTGCATATGCGTGCGGACTACCGCCACATCTAACTACATAACTAACCTGCATATGCGTGTGGACTACCGCCGCATCTAACTTCATATTTACTTTCTTGCTTTTGCATTTATCATACTGCATTCATATTAACGTTTACTTTTGATCCTTCTTCCCCTTTTCCCTCCTTGATCCGCTCTCGGGCCATCTGGTATTAGAGCCTGATGGGGAAGTAGGAATATACATATTATCATTAAACTATCTCTGAAATTCATGGATCTGGGATTTTACTGTTCATGTTCTTATTTACTGTTCATTCTGTATATAAGAAACAATACTTTAAATCTGGAAGTACAGGCCGTTTAATCATATCACTCAAAGGGGCTGTAGCAGTAAGACCCTGGGATTCGGGCAGTAAGGCTAACTTGATGATGTCCCTAAAAGTGATAATGGTCCAAACGTAAGAACTCCCGGTGGCTATAGATTTAAAGGATTATTAAAAGACAAAAAAAACAAAAAAAAAGAGTTAAAAACCCATATTCAAAAATTTGAGTGATAGTTTAGTGATAATATATATGTTCTCTCTGAACCAAAGGAGGGCCATGATATCAGATTTTATGTAATCATGTCTAAACTCTTTCGCTCTTTCTCTAGACGCCTTTCCTTTTCTTCACCGTCCTCTTCTTCCTCCTCTCTGATCCATTCTTCTTCCAATCCCCTTACTGAGAAAGTTACTCGTCCTGAGGAACTTTCCCCCAAACACAATATCTTTGAAGAAGAAGTTTGCTTCGAAGATATCAATCAAGCCATTGACAATTGGGAAATACCCAAAATCCCACAAGATGAGTTATATGTCCCTAATGATAACAAGAGAAAATCTGATTATATCATCAAAACCGCTGAAAATAATATTCCTCTGGGACCCGATTCTGGTGAGGAATTTCTTCTTCTGACTAAACAATCAGTTAGAGAACATGCCCGTCACTACAGATATCTTCACATAGGGTGTGTCCAAGTTGCAGTCAAACCACTTATCCGAGAAGGCTTGAATGCCTCTATCCTCATGTGTCTTAGAGACATTAGACACAATGACTTCCAAGACTCCTTAATCGGAACAGTTGAAACAAGTCTAGGACATGGTCCAGTTTACTTCAACTGTTTCCCAAATAAGACGGTCAGCCTGTTAGACCTTAACATTCTTGACTCTCTTTTTCTAAACATTCGAATTCATGGTCTTAACATGAAAGAAGGTTCCATTCCAGCTGCTTTAATCTATAGGATTCAATACAAGGTCATGAACACTTGTAACTCTAGAGTCCTTCTTAAGTCCCAAGATCGTGAAACCACTTTGTTTGTCACAGACATGACAAAGGCCAACGTCATGATCCCAAGGCTCATAAGATGGGATGAAATTGACCTCCCTCAGTCATGGTCAATTGACCGAGCCATTCCAACGCAACCTAGACAAGCACCTCTTTTACGAGAAGTAAAACAAGATGAATCAGGGAAAGTAGAGATTTTCTTTGATAGACGAAACTCTTTTTCTTCTAGATCTGAAGCAGGAACATCTAATGATTTTGCTTCAGCAAGGAGATCTTTTTCAGTAACTTCCCAATCTCAGTTTTCAAAATTGTCGAGACCAGCCAATTCTGAAATACATATTTCCGGATTACAAAACAATTCAAGTATTTCTCAAGGAGTTTACCAAGAAGATGATGGTGATGTAGAATTTGAAGTTGAATCTTCTCATCAATCTCCAACATATTCTTCTTTGAATGGTAAATGAATAACACGGAATTTGTTATAAACAGAGAAGCCTTACGTAAAAACATTAACTCTGAAGAGTATGACCTCCAAAGAGAATGGTATTTACGTACTTACACAGCCTCTCAAATCTCATCATTCAAAGAAAAATATTACAAATTTTTAAATGATGTTAGAATGCATATTCCTTTTTTTGAATGGTTTCATGCTTATTCCATAAAAAACAACATTGAGTATCCTTTCAAAATTAAACAAACTTCATTTTCAGCAAATGTTATTTCAACTTGGAAAGTCAAAGATGGGAACTTAGTTAGATCTGAGTTTCCTCCAAAAGGAGCTTTTATTATTTCAAATACGGAAGGACATAATCCTATTATGGCCTCTCCCTTTAAAACAAAGAATGTGGATGAAGTTGTCGCCCCTAAAGATATTAAAAATCTCATTGAACAATCAAATTATACCAACAGATTTTTACAATGCTTGGGTGACAACCTTTCATCTTCAGGATCTACTTTCTCCTTGAAAAATGTTTCTGAAGCATCTACTTCTAAAAGTATTGAGAAACCTCTTTTTAAACCTTTCAAAATAAGTAGCAAGGCTAATCAAAGTCTTAAAACCTCCATTTTAAAACAACAATCTAGTGATTCGGAAGTTATTCAAAAGATTGACCAACTTTTGAATCGTTTTACTACTATCCCTGAAACTCCTACAAACTCTGGTGAATCTACTTCTCGTATTCAAACACGCTCAGCTAAAGCTATTAATGCCCTCGGCCTTGAATCCAATGAATCTTGCTCTGAGCAAAGTGATGATTCTGGCAAATCATCCCTCAAGATCAGCCCCATTTTGACCAACTCCTTAACCAAGTGGAAGGGTTTAACTAAACCCTCTACGTATGGTTATAATCGTGTATCCGCTCCAGATCTAGCTCTCGAAGAGAGAGAACTAGGTTTTGTTAGCTTTAATGCCAATAATGTCTATGACTGGAATATAGATGGCAAAACGGAATATAATATCATGAGTATGCTTCAGCATATGACAATGGTAGGCACAGCCTATTGTTTCCTGTTGGTCAAATTTTTTGGTGAAAATTTTGAACCCCTCATCGGCAGGTGGGGGCAAGATTTCTGGTAGAGGACCAAAGTAATCCCACCATTGGGAGAAACAATTTGGGAATTGATAATTGGTATTTTTCTTGAAATAAATGAGCCAAGAATGTCTGTTCTGATTATTTTGTAACCAAAATACTCTTGTCCAAGCATCCATATAATCCCAATAAGAATATCCTATCGGGTCATAAGGATTAGAGAATTTTTTAGTATTGTTTGGATTTTTACCAAATTGATTAGGGGTGAGTACTTTTAGAATTTGAATTGTTGAATGAGTTATGTTGGTGGCATCTTTAGGATCTTTGTAATGTTTTATTGAGACTGAATCTGAATCCACTAATATGAATTCATAAAACTGTCTGGTTTTGTTCAAGGTTGTTGGTCTAAAATGGAATCCTAGCGGAAAGACTTTAGGAATAACTTTAAAAGGTGATTTTTTCCAAAACTCGGGTTCCATTAGAAGGACAAATGAGAACTTGTTTTTTGAAATATATGTGGATGGTTGTTTAAATTGAGTGTTGGCGGGCTGTGTTTGGTTTGATTGAGGTGGCATTGTTTGGGCAATTGTTTTTCCTTTTGGATCATTGCAAATGGTTTTTTGAGTTGCCATTTGTGAGATAAGTTTGGTAAGGTCTATTTCGTCTTCATCTGAGCTGTCACATATGTCAGCCCAGGATTTTTTATGGAGCTTTGTAAGGCCTGCATCTTGTAAGGCCAACAAGGTTTGGATTGGGAAGGCATAATCTGCCTTTGTTTGTTTGGCTGTTTGACTACTAGGGGGTTGAGTAGATGACTCAACTACATTTTTTGTGATCTGAGTAGATGACCCAGTAGGCTCTTGGGTTATAGGGGAAGGTTGTTGGGTAGATGACCCAATTGGGGTACTTGACCCAGATTTCTTAGACGGCCCAGGAAGGGCTAGACGAATACCTCTGCCTCTTACCGAGGCTAATGTTGCCTTTTTAGGCATCTTTCCCTTGATTATCTCCCTGCAAATATTCACGTGTGAGAAAGTCAGGGAGAGAGTTTGAGTTACCCTTGATATGCTCAATGTCGAAATCAAAGACACTTAAAATTGCTTGCCATCTGGCAAAAATTTGCTTTGATGCAAGATTTTTTACATCATTTTGTAACACATCTTTAACTGATTTGCAATCAACTCGGACTAAAAATTTTTGGTTGAGTAAGTCGGATTGAAATTTTGTGATGCATAAAACAATGGCTAAAATTTCTTTTTTGATTGTGGAATATTTTTGTTGAGTAATATTCCAGTGTTTGGATGTAAATGCAATGATACATTCTTTATCATGCAGTTTTTGTTTTAGAATACCACCATATCCTAAATCTGATGCATCAGTTTCTACTATTTTGAATGCATGAGGAATGGGCAGATAAAGACATGGAAGATTGCGGACTTTGGTTTTAAGAAATCTGATAATATCCGAATGTTTGTCTATCCAAGTTGGAGGATTTTTCTTAAGCCTATCATGGAGGGGCTTAATGAGATTGTTAAGATTCGGGATGAAATTTGAAACATAATTGAGGCATCCTAGGAACCTCTGGAGCTGAGGTTTATCGAGGATATAATCTGGGAACTTTTCTGCAAACAAAATTGATCTTTCAATAGGAGTTATTGTTCCTTGGAAAATTATGTGACCAAGGAATCGAATTTTTGTTTGAAAAAGAACAATTTTTGGTTTAGAAACAGCAAGTCCATTTTTTTGGATGATGTACATAAAAGTTTTAACATGTTTGAAATGTTCATCCAGAGTCTGGGAAAAAATTAAGACATCATCAATATAAACGATTGCAGAGTTTGAGTATGGGTTGAAAATATCATTCATGATTTTCTGAAATTCGGAAGGGGCATTTTTCAGACCAAAAGGCATTACATTCCATTCATATTGCCCGAATGGAACTGTAAAAGCTGTTTTATATCGGTCTGATTCAGCAATTTGGATTTGCCAAAAACCCGACTTCATATCAAATTTTGAAAAAATATTTGCTGAGTTTAACCTATTAAGCAAATTCTTTTTGTTTGGGATGGGGTAACGAATCCACTGTAAAGCTTGATTCAATGGTTTGTAATTGATGACAAGCCTGGGAGTTCCTCTTTCTATCTCAGCTTGTTTATTAACATAAAAAGCAGAGCAAGACCAAGGACTTTTGCTAGGATGGATTAACCTTTTATCCAAAAGATCTTTAATTTCTTTTTGACAATGCTGCAAAAGCTGCTCATTCATTTGAATGGGGCGGGCTTTTGTAGGGATTTTTGATTCTTTGAAATCCTTTTCATATGGAAGATCAACAATGTGTTCTTTCCTATCCCAGAAGGCATGAGGCAAATCAGAACAAATGGATTTTTCAATTTGATTTAAAAGATTTTTTATTTTTTCTTGAATCTTTGGTTGAGAAAGCTGTGATTCAAGGGTTTTGAAAGAGATTTCTTCTTTTAGAAAACAAATCTGTTTGGTTTTGGATTCAATTAAGTTTAGAGATCTTTGCTTTGGCGATCTAGGAACTCAAAGAAAGTTACTTGTCCTCCTACAAAAGAGGTAAGTCCAGGAAAATCTGCCAGATATGGAAATAATAGATTTATGAAAGGTGTCCCCAAAACTACATCATTTTTTATATCTTTTGCTATGATGAAATCGGTGGCAATTCTGATATTTCCCTTTTCAATAAAGACATTAGTTATTTTAAAATTGATACTTAGCCTTTCACCCGTTATTGAGCTAAGGCGTTCAGTAGTTTTTTAGAAATATTTTGTGGGGACTAGACCTTCCTTAATACAGTTTGAATCTGCACCTGAATCAAAGAGTGCAATGGTGTCAAAAACAAAATCTTTAACGACAATTCGGACATTAACACGATGTTTCATGAAGGAGAATACATTTATTATTCTCAAAATTTCTTTTACCTCATTGTCGTTAGAAATTTTATTTTCTTGTTCCTTAGAGCACTCAGTTTGGTTTAAAAGAGAACCAAGATCCTCATCACCAGATTCTTCTTCTTGTACTAATTGCGAGAGAATGAGATGATGATCGTTTTGGTTTCTTTTGATTTCCTGGATTTCTCTCTTAAGATTATTAACCTCAGTTTGGAGGTCCTGAATGGTTACGGGACGAATAACTTGTTTTTCTAATTTTTTGAAAATAGGTTTGACATCATATTTATTGTTAAGGACCAAATTTTTGGGTTTTTTCTCCTTTTGTAAAGATCTTTTTAGTTTCAAAAGAAAGTCTTTCTTTTGTTCTGGATTGTCAATAGCCTCGATAGCATCAAATAAGAGATCTTGATCTTTAGATAAAACATTAATTTGCTTGATATCTGAATCTGAGGATGACTCAACATCATCAACTTGGATATTGTTGATATTATCATCAGAAGATTCTGGTCCAGAGTTATCATTTGAACTCTCAATCATAAGATTATTAATCTGTTCCTCAATCTGAGGATCAAGGTTCAGATTATTAATCTTTCCTTTTAACTGACAATATTTGCTAACATGTCCTGGTTTTTTACATGTGTAACAAATAATGGGGTTTTTCTGGGGATACTTTTGGAAATTCTTTTGGAAACCTGTTTCATATATATATATATATATATATATATATATATATATATATATATATATATATATATATATATAAGTGCAAAGGTTACTAGGTTAGTAATCAAATGCGTAACCCCATGTTTTTCCTCCTAAGAACTGCTTCTGTGCCAACTTTCTCTTCTTCTTCTTGAGCTTGTGAAACCCAATCACATAGTCCCTTCACAACCAAACCAAAATTCTCACTTTTATTAATATCATTGTATACTTATACTCTAAATCATAATTACATAAGTTGCAAACTTTTTTAGCACAAACAAAAATTCCAGGAAATAAAAAAAACAAAAACAAAAGAGTCGCCTATTTTTCTCGACATAAGAAGGAAGAAATAGAAAGGAATCATAAATAATTTTAAGTACCTCATTCCTAGTTGAACCGAAATCACTTGTTGGATCTGGTTGAACAAATTGTGGAGGTACCTCTCGTCGACCTCAAGCTCCAATCCCCAATGTACAATGACGTCGTAATGAACTAGTTCGTTGCATGTAGCACCTGTCGTCGTCGGCAATAGATTGGTTGCGAGGCCGTTCTACGGTGGATGCCGGTTTGTCGCCATCCTCTTCTCCTTCTTCCGTCGTGCTTCCTTTCTTTACCGTCGTGTTTTCTTTCTCTCTGCTTCGTTTTGTCTTTCTCTCTTTCACCCTTAACCTCTTTTCTCTGTAATGTCGTCGGAGGAAGTCTTCTCCCAATCGGCACCACCTACTCTATCATACCAAGAACTGAATTTCTTTGTCTCGTTTGTCTTTACAGATCTATAGCTGGTACAGTGATTTTGAATTTCATTAAAACTTCTGCCCAACTCTTTTCTTTGTTGACTGAACTTTTAATACAAATTATTTTATCAATTTTTCTTCCTTTGCCACTTGTCAAACAATGAGTCTGGACACTTGTCGTTTGATAAGAATCAACACTTGTCGAGCAAAAAAACATTTACTGTTCTCTTATTATATAAAGAGATAAATAGATTAGAATTTCTAATTCATTTTGCAGCTACTTTCAGAGTAATAGAAAGAAAAGCAATGACTGGAGTGGGAGAGTCAGAGTCGAAAAGAGGATTGCTCACTTCTTTCTCTCATTCAAAATCGTGCATGAGACTTTCATCTCGCACGGCTCCTAAGTGATAAAAGAAAGAAGAACTCATCTTCTTTCTTTTTTGATTACCTTCCTCGCGTATGTATAAGGCCGAATCCATTCGATTTAGAATTTTCAAAAGGATTACTATACTAATCCTTAACTTTTCAAGGAATCCTTCATCAGTGGTTGTGAATGACCGATTTTTCTCAATCTTTATGACTTGCTCCTCGGTTTATTGATCTATGGATAGCATCGTTGTGGTAAAGGCCGTAATGCCAGAGGAATCATTACCGCAGGGCATAGAGGGGGAGGTCATAAGCGTCTATACCGTAAAATCAATTTTTGCCGAAATGAAAAAGACATATATAGTAGAATTGTAACCATAGAATACGACCCTAATCGAAATGTATACATCTGTCTCATACACTATGGGGATGGTGAGAAAAGATATATTTTACACCCCAGAGGGGGCTATAATTGGAGATACCATTGTTTCTGGTACAGAAGTTCCTATTAAAATGGGAAATGCCCTATCTTTGAGTGTGGTTTGAACTATTGATTTACGTAATTTATTTTAACCATTTTTTGCAGATTGAATTTAGTTAAGATTAAATTCATATTTTAGAATTTAATAATGTTAAACTATAAAATTAGAAAAAATGTGACTGGGTTCGAGTTGATAAAAAATTATGCATTAGTTCATTATTTTACATGTATTGGATTTTTTAATCTCGTGTGTATTATCATAATTCTTGGTGAAATAACATTAGTTCTATTTGTTACTTGTTCTAAATGATTTTTGTATTGGTGAAGTACTTTTATTTTGTATATTTTACATTAGGGATGTTATGCTAGTTATATTAAGTATAGATGTTATGCTTGTTATGCTGGAAAAAAAAGGTTGGATGTTATGATTAAGTTATGTGGTCCAATTTAGTTTATATCAATATTTCTCATGGACAGGTGTTGCTAAGTTAACTCAACATTATCTAGAAATTAGTAATGTTTAGTTAAAAAATTGAAAAATTGCCACTGGGTCAGGTTGATAAAAAATTACGCATTAGTTGAATAATTTGTTTGTATTGGATCTATTAACTTCCTATGTATAATTATGATTCTTGGTGAAATAAGATCAAATGTATTTGTGAATTGCTCTATATGATCCTTGCATTGGTGAAGTATTATCACTTTGTACATTTTACATTATTAGGAATGTTATGCTAGTTATATTAAGTCGAGATATTATGTTAGTCATGCTGGAAAAAATTTTTGGATGTTATATTTAAGATATATAGTCCAATTAAGTTCAATGTTTTAATGTACAATATTTTAATAGTGATAATTGTAAAAGATTTATTAATTCGTTTGCCTCTTTAATGATCTAACGAAATAGAGCTTAAATATTGTCCATTGCATGATCTTTTAAAATTTCACGGAATGAAGACTGCTCCAGCAAAAAAGCAGAGTTGTGTATCCAAGAAAGGATGTGTTGGACAGAATCAAAGGTGTAAGGAGAAGGCCGGGAAGGAAATGCCCACAAGGGATAAATCTATGACCGACACACCTGCTGGAGAGGTAATAGATGATAACTCTGATGAAGGTCGCTCGGATAAGAGGCAAGTTATTAGTATTCTGACTTTTATAAAGTGATTAGAATGTCTAATATTCTTTTTTTTATTGGCCATTTTTTGTTTGAGTATGAGTTGCTATTGATTTTTTTGTATACATGATTTTTTATACTCGGATGTTATGTGTATTTAACTTAGGATGTTAGATGGATAACCTTATGAATGTTAAACCTATGGAACTGCGAGTGTTATGCTTCCTCTTTATTACCCATTTCTACCTAAGCTCAAATTTATTTAAATAGGAAGCGCAGTCCGCATCAAAGAATGTGATAAGAGAATTTGTGAGGAAACACCCATGAGGAACAAGTCTATCCCCGAATACACAACTCTTGAAGTATATTTTTATTATAATATTCTTTTTTATCTTTAAAAAGATTTTGTAATTTGTCAGTACTGGTTTGATAATGAGTTATTGATTTTTTGTATTTATTTTTTTTATTTACACTCGGATGTTGTATGTATTTAACAAAGAAGGTTAATTGGTTAAACTTGTGAATGTTAAACGTACGAAACTATAAGGATGTTATGTGTATTTACTCAACCTCATATTTTTCTATAATTAATAGATAATATTTGGGTGTGTAATAATAAATACAATTTAGAAGAAAATGATAACTTAGTGTTGAAAACATGAGTCATATACATCATAAAATGAGTGTCCATATGATTTGATATACAATAATAATTTCTCTTTCAATATAATAGACACACTTAGACCACAAACTTGTATGTGAAAAATAAGTCACACAAAAAAAAAGTTGAAGAAAAATAATATTTATATTAAATTTTTAGATATCTTTTTAATCATGTGAAAATAAAATTGATTTTGTGTATTTTTATTTTCTAATAGAAAGCGCAATCACGTATCAAGGAAGGGACGCATTGGGAAGAATCCTAACTGTACAAGAAATAATTGTAAGGAAACGCCCACAAGGGACGAGTTTCGGAACCACACACCAGCTGGAAAAGTAGAAGAGGATGACTTTGATGAAGGTCCTTCAAATAAAAGGCAAGTTAATGGTATTCTAGAATTAATATGAACTAGATTAGCTAATATTGTTATTTTTGACTTGCCTTTAAGGATCAATAATAATTTTGTCAGTGATTTTTAATATTCATCTTCAGAATTAGCCTTTTGCTTCAATAATTTTTATTTTAAATTCGGATGTTATGTACATTTAACATAAGATGATAACTGAATAACCTATTGGATGTTAAATGATTGAACTTGCGAGTGCTTACTTCCTCTTTATCACACGCATCTACTTAAGCTCAAAATTATTTAAATAAGAAGCGCGGTCGCACAGCAAGGAAAGGATGCATTGAGAGGAATCCCAGTTGTGAGAAGAAGATTTGTGAGGAAACACCCATGACAAATGAGTCTATCCCCAAAACAATGGCTGGAAAGGAAGCAGACGGTAAATTTGATGAAGGTCCTTCTGGGAAAAGGCAAGTTATTTGCATTTGTCGTTAATAAGAATGCAATAACTTTAAGGATATTAAACAAATGAATTGTAGTTGTTTACGTGTAGTGATTCTAGAGAAAATGCAATGGTGGTGTATGTTGCGCCAAAGGATCCAGTTCAGATTGAATTTCCAATTCCATCATTCTCACTTGGCATCACTCAGATGCACATACCAGACTCACCACCCGAATCTCCAGTAATAAACAGGCCACATGTGATACCGGAACCCAAAACACCAGAAAACATCAGGAAACCGAAAGATGCAGTGAAAACACTTATGCCATCAGGGGCTGTTCCAAGGCCTATTGGTGATAATATAAATAGGATATACAGATGGGCGACGGATTGCAGGGAAGGACAACATACCACGACGGTGTGGATTCGAAATGGTGATGATGTTGAGTTGCAGCGAGCGGACTTGCAATCACTGGGTTTGCAGAGAAAAGTGAGGGATACGGTAAGACAAAACAAAATGGCATCAAAATTTGCTAAATATATATTGTGCATTAAAATTTTATAAAATGCATCATGCTATTATGTTCAGGTTGTTGATTACTGCTGTGCCATGTTCAATACTTCGAGCATCGTGAGATTCTGCAAAGATTTTTATTGTCTTTCTCCGAGATTAATGGTTAGTGAAAAAATTTGACAAACTGATAAATCTTTAATTACGAGTTTTTGGTACGATAAGGATGTTATTCTCAGGTTTTGATGATCCTTGGTTGTTGCTTACTTAGTGGTAAATTAGCATTATTTATGCTATAATAACTCTAAACAAGTGTGTGACGCAGTGGATTTTTGCAGATATTATTTTAAGTGTTTAAATAATCAAAAAGTGGGTTTGCAGGAGGTAATACTGACTGATAAGAATATTGAACAGTATGTGGGCCCAAACAAGGAATTTGTTCCTATTCTTAGTCAGTACATTGGTCGCGGGCAACGCTGGTTCAATGAGAAAAGGGCAAAAGAAATGGAATATGTAATTAATTCCTTGACAACTATACACCAAATCATTTTATCAAAAAATTATATGCTAACATATTTTTTCAATTGTGTAGTGGTTTATTTCAGCATGTCAGAGTGATCACTGGTAGCTATATGTGCTCCACTGGTGAATTAATAACTTATGGGTGTTAGACTCTATGCACAATAGGCCGGACTCTAAGTGGCAAAAGAAAGTAGATAGATATACTGTAAGTGGAACATAATTGATCAAGATTATATCATTTTGATAGCACCTACATCGATTTGTCTAGATGTTACTTACTACTTTTACTGTATGTTTCTTATAATTTTATAAATATGTTCTATTTGGCTTGTCATAGGGATTACTTCTCCAAGAGTTGGCTGCCATAGTTGATGAAAGTATAGCTTTCACATGGGAGGGTTTAGAGTGTTGCTATGTATTAAGAATCCTAAAACAACCAAATGGGTACATGGATTCAAGAGGAATAATTGAAAAGGTAGACAAAAAATAGCATCAAATGACATGCATGACTCTATGTTTATTTTGGATAGGTAGGACTGTGGCATATATGTTATAAAATGGATGGAGATGTGGGATCCAAACAACATGGTAGAGGATGAATCAAACATGCCTATTTAGACGGCGGTTAGTATAATTCAAAATACATGCATGCTTAATTCTATTTGGACGCATATTATTTACAATGGCTGAATTGGTATTTGGTTATATAATGTATTTTATACCATACAATTGTACGTTCTCTTAATATAAATCACAAGGCCAACGGCATGAAATTCGGAAGGAATTGGTGATCTACATACTATTTTTCAAGGACAACGTGTCTAGGAGTGTAGTAAAGGGTGTACTTAATGTGCTATGTCACCATGTGGATGATAGGGGCAAGAAAAAAAAGATTAAGGACCTTTGGAAAAACCGAAGACAAAGTCGCTGATTCAAAGGGCGGAAAGGGCATAGAAAACTTAGCCAAATTATAAGCAATAACTTAGGATTTGTATTGGTGTGTATGTTCACCTTTGTTTATTTCAGGTTTTCATGGATGTTTACATATTTAAAAAAATACACCTTTTTTGTTAAGTTAGCTATACCTGACCACTAAACATTCAAGCTATTTTTGTTCATGACTAATATGCTAATTGGTTTTCAAAACAGTGAATTCTCTTATTTTGGACAAAGAATTGTTAACATATTCATGTATATAGCTTTTGTTCTTAAGTTAATATTGAAATCTAGTCGAGTCTTGATATATATATATATATATATATATATATATATATATATATATATATATATATGACAACAATAATATTTCCAAGAGTGTTCTATGCTACAATCCAAATTTTTTTTATTTGCAATCGATTTAAACAAGTTTAAGATTATTTGTCCAAAAGAATAGACGAAGTAAAAAAGAATAAAAGAAGTAAAAAAAATTATTTGCCCCAATCTAAGATTAAATTTTATTTAATAATTATATATAAAGTCATAACAAATGAGTAAATAAAATATATAAAACTAACTCATTGAACCACCTATATTATGGAGATGTTACCATCAAATGTCAGTTTATGAGCCAAATATGACAACTCAAAACAATTATGTAAAAGGACCAAATTACAAAGAGATAAGTCACTAAAAACAAAAACATATTCTTGTAGCGCTGATAAACATTGAGTGCACCAAATATGCTTTCTGTGAGAAAATAAAGTAGCTCATTAATGTGTGTAAAAAGAAATAAATAAAAAAATGATGCTAACACTATAAAAGGTAACAAATACCAATAGGAAAACATACACGATTGTTTGGCATTACGAAATGAATTCAATAATGATGTAAAAAAACTAGAATGCACATCTAAGTTGTTTGTAATTCCTGAACAAGGTGGCTGTGTATCTTTGTTGGAAGAGTTTAAATTAATGGAAGATGGTTGCTCAGTACCATTAGGTACCTGAGCACATAAATTAAAATGAAAATAACATTTGACTGACACAATAAAAAGGACAAAGCACATAATAACAAGGATAGACCACATATTTATCTCATTGTGATTGTGGGTGTTCTTGCATTTGTGAACCCTCTTCTTAATAGATTTGTCCATAGCCGTCCAAGTCTGGTTGTCACTGGACGACCTTGTGTAGCAACACAACGTGGGCCCTGTAACTCATCTATGCCAATGGGGTACTCATCATGCGTGTGCGATTTAAATGCACTTGTTATATTAGCAGCTTGACGCTTGGATTCCTTATATTCTTTGAGCTTGGGCGAGGCACTGTCAATGGCATCACGCAATATAGCAGCCTCTTTTGCATCATCCACGAAATCCTGAGCAACATTGTAAAAATGAGAACACAATTCTAAAAATGATCATGCTATAGTCAAAGCGGTCCATGTCATGGCTACTCCTGATGTATGTGTGTATGTGACTGATATTCTTACTCCATAGGGATAGAATGTACTGTGAGGACACCACTGTTACACAAAAATGCAAAAGCACAGCAAGAATGTGGCAACATAGAATACCATCCGATTGGAACATGGAGCAATCACATTGAACTTCTGATAAATGCACGCAATATACGACTCGGTATCTACTATACACTGACTTATCAGATATCATCTTTTGTTGGTCAACCTCACATTCTATATTTGTGCCATGATGGTTGATTGAGGAGAGGATGCAATTCGCCTTCTTTACAAATTATTTCTGAACATCTCGAAACATAGAGTTCATGTATTCTCTCTAAAACTACTTTTCTATTGGGGAGCTGGAAACACAAGGGATAAGTCTCCTTAAATCAGCAACATCACGCTCAAGTTTCTTTTGCTTTTTGTCTATAAGATAGTTTTGGTATTGGAAACAAACTACAAGGGAGCTCTTGTTGGTTAAATATTTATCGAAAAAATGCATGCTCTCACTACGTTGTATGCTCCTCATGCCAACCCAAAATTCATCTTGGAAAAATACTGGCACCCACATGTGTCAGTCGAGAAAAATATTTGCTAATAAATAAATAAAACAAAAATGCAGCATCGTATGTTAACAAATAATTGCAACATCCATGTCTACTAGAAGGTAACATGTATTTAAGAGAAATTTATCATGTGAGTTATATCACTTTATTAGGGACTATGACCCAGTGTTCTTGTTAGGATTGACATGAGTGTAGACATATTTTACATACACGAACCATATATATATATGACACAAGAAGTTAAACATTAATTTCCTTGACAACACACACAAAAAAATAATAATGATAAAAAAATAAATAAAATAAAAACAAAGGTGACAAAATTATGTTAATGATCCCTTTAGAACCCTACAAGCATGACATCATTCATCATATTTGAAGTCAACTTATTTAGAACACATACGACTCCTAGTTTGAAAGATTTTCACAAAGTTTTTTTAAAATTTCAATTAGAAAAAGAATAATAGAGATACAATAGATTGGGAGATTATGTTATTGTTTAGTCACCTAGAGTTGTGGAGCTCATACTCTTGGATAAAATTATGCCAATCTCCTCAAATGAATCGTTAGATATGGATTCCCATACAATCTCTTCGTGTACACATTGAGCTCATCGAAACGACAGAAACCTAATAACTTCTATGATATCTTCGTCAAGCTATGCCATATGCACCATTTATGACGTGTTTTCGGCAAGGTGGTCGCTAATGCAGAATGCATCTGAAGGCATTAGTCTGTTATAACTTATAACACAAACGGGAGGCTTTTCCATGCACTTCACCTAATCCAGAAAAGCCATTGGAATGAACGGGTATCCTCATTCTGCAATAATGCACATCCAAAAAATGTAGACATCCCATAGTGGTTGACATCTACGAAAGAATCGAACGACATGTCGTACTTTAGCAATGGAAATATAAAAACAAGAAAAAATGTGAATGCGACAAATAGTGTCAAAGCCAACTCCAAAAGTTGCAAAAGGTGTTGCTTTCGACTAATGAAAAAAAAATGTTAAGGGACTGTATATGCTAAAATCCTATAAATATTAGGTTGATGTGGTAGTCACTATTTTATAATTGCTAATTTTGACTTGTAAATTATATAAATTTCTTAAGAGTATCTTTTTCTCTTGCTCATCTTATTTTATTAAAATAATTATTCTTTTATCTCTTGATTCTTATGTTAAGGCTTAATAAATTAGACCCAAACATGATTTATTGAAAAATTGTCATCTATGATAGAAATTTTTAAAATTTAGTTGCACACTGATTTAAAGTGAACCATCAAGCATATAAATATATTTTGTCTTTTTTTTTTAAGTAACTGATTATATATTAAAAATTGTTTAACATATTTGTCTTAAAGTGCACCCTTATTTTCTCAAAATTGTCACTCTCATACTTTTGGATAAACTTCATGGATCTTAGTTAAAAAAAAGGTCTTATATTACATCTCTAGAATGATGAACTATTTTAATATAGTTAATCTTTCTTTTCTTATTAGATAATACGATCAAAGTTCAATACATGTAATCATATAAAGCTACAAAATACAACATTAATCATAAAATAAAATCAAACAATTATTACATAAAGATATTACTCCAATTTATGAGAACTAATATGCACCTTCTACTATTTCAATGCCTAGAACATTTTTTGATCACTTCCAATTTTAAGCAACCAACATAGTAAAAGTTATTCTGTGCCCGTGAACTTCAAGTTCATAAAGAAGTTATGAATAAAATTATTTTCCAAAGACCATTTTACTTAATACTCTAGAGCTTTATATTTAAAATATAATTAATTATCTATTGTTGATTGAATAATCACTCTTGTTTTCATCTTGCATTTGTAAAGATACAAAACTTCTTTCCTGCAAACAAAAGAATAAATAAAGGGGGTAAGATGAAGTTTAATGTAATAAAATAATATTTAGCTCATTCACTAGATAAATAGATTTAAAATGGAAAAACACTAACAGATAAATAAATTTTGTTATATAATTCAGATTGTGAGACTATTCTTACCGGTGAATCACTTTTTTTGCTTCGGTACTTCAAAACCAAAAAATCCTAAAAATCACAGCATGTCACAAATTAGACACACAAAGAAAATAATGATGGAATAAATCACAGGTACAAGTTTCGAAATGCAAACAAAAAACAAAGTGCTACTGGATACTTTCTTACAATTAGAGAATATAAGAACTGTAACATAGCTTTTTCATGCACTTCATCATAATAGACACAAGTTTATAACAAGGGACACCATCTTACACCATCTTAAAAGTAAAATATTAACATTATTCTCGTTTTACTAACATCTAAATTTTAACAAATTTTATAAGTAACTTAGGTCTCTTGCTACAATTCACACCTCTTTTTAAGATTTTTTCAGATCATTACTCCTAGAACATTTGTATTATATCCATACTACCAAACATTATGAAACTTTAAACGCCAGTTAAAATGTTGCATGATAAATTTCATGTTCCATATATAAGGGTCCATGCTTCACGGACCAAATGAAAGTTATGAAATGCATTTCTCATAAATGCTTACCAATTTTAAACATTCATAAATCTTTATTGGTCAAAAACATTTGTTCTTGGATACTAAAAAGTTATTACAAAATTCATTGAAAGATTCCACTTTTGTTACAGTTGACTGGACAAGCATTATCTATTTACATACATCAGTACATAGATAAAAATAGTGAATTAAGTACAAATTATACTTACATCGACTCTCAAATTTATCGTGAAATCCTATCAAAACAAGAGCATTTAAATTTACATAATTTTCATAGAAAAAATAATAAAATAAAATAAGATAAAAATAAAACCTTACAAAAATATTTCGCAGAAGCATAGGAGTGGGAGAAGGACCGAGATTGGAGTTAGTAGTGAAAAAGAACAAAATGACAATCTGTCAAAAGAAAAGGGGGAGGAGGAATGCAAAAAATGTCTCATCTTGAAAAAGAGAGAAATAATGAATGATAAATCTTAGTAGAAATAAGTGATTTATCTCATTGAAATTTTGGTTAAAAATAAAGAAAAATGTGTACAAAGTAAAAAATAGAAAGGCAAATTTTAATTATTGATTTTTAAAAAATAAAAAAATAGAATTATATTTATAAATATTTTTATGATAATTAAAGATACTCCCACATAAAAGTGGGAATAAGAAATCCGTGGCCTAAACTTTGTATATAATTCTTTGTCTCTAACAAAATCCTTTATTTTAAATTCAAAGGTGATTTAGCTAGGTGCTCGGATTGCGAAACAGCATACTCTCCAAATGAATTCCCAGTCAAACTTAATACTTCATTAACAAATTTCAATGTCATAGATTACTAGTTAGCAACAGAGACTTATAGATAGTTTGGTTTCAAAACAATATTATAAAAAACTTGATTAAAATACAAATGATGAAGAAAAACAGGTATCCAAGCAATGCTCATGGATTCTTGCCAATTGTCTTTTTCCATGTTTCATTATTTTTATCTATTCCTTTCCCTGTGGAAAATCTCCTTTGTGGACCCTATTTGCAAACCACCATATATATCACTGTACAACTTTAAATTTCGGATTAATAGTCAAATTAATCTCTGAAAAATAAGATATTTTTTAAATTTATTTTGAAAGACTTTCTGAAAGACTTTTCAATCAAATTAGTCTTTCAAAGATTGTTAATTAATTATATTTGTACTCCAGTCACTTTATTAATAATTTTTTTCAAAGATTGATATTGTAAAACATTAATTGATAACATATATAATACCTTATATGTCTAATTAGTTATTGATTAAATATGTTTATAAAAATTTATTAATTTAATCATTTTTTTCCAATTATACAAATCTTATTCCCAATATGATCTAGTGACTAAATTGATAGATTTTCGTAAATATATTTAATCAACATCTAATTAAACATGTTATGTGTCATGTATGCTATCAGTTAATGTTTCACATCATCACTCGTTGACGAAAATTGTGAATGAAATAACTAAAGGACAGATATGATTAATTCATAACTTTTGAGAGATCAATTTGATTGAAAAAAAATTTCGAGAATGAATTTAAAAAATACCTTATTTTTTAGAGACTAATTTAACTATTAGCCCTTTAAACTTCATGCAGCCACCATTCACCAAAAATAATAAATAAATAGCATGGCCAGATGCTATGCTTCACCTTGACTTGCATTTCTAATGCTTATAAAAATATTTATAAATCTTGTAATAAATCAACCTATACATAGTAGGAATGAAAATGTGTCCTTATAAAATACAATAACGTATTAGTAATTAGGTCAACAATATTCAACCTTTTTTTTTTTGGTGACAACAATATTCAACCTTTAATATAGTAAAAACATATTTTACGATTAAACAGAATTTATTTGCCTTGTATGAATTCTCTCTCAAACTAATACTTAATTTCAAAATCAAACAAATAAAATCCCTTCAATTTTAAGATTACACGTTCAGTAGATTTTATGGTTCATATTGTTATCTTAAGTGCATTTTAGAGAAGAGAAATGTATGGTCCTAAAAATACTTTAATCTGGCATAACTTCTCAAACATAAGAACTCGACATTTGAGAATCTGGTTAGTTCCGATGAACTTCAAATTGATATTATCCCCAAATGGAAGTATTCTGATCTCTAAATAAATAAATAAGAAAAAGACCATAGTTTGGTATGCCCTTATAAAATGGGGTAAACAATTCAGTGACTAGTGATTCACAAATCTCTAAATTTCAGTCCCATTTTTTAAGTGTCTACCAAACTGACACAGAGAAACAAAAAAAAATAAAGATAAAATTGAAAATAAACGGAAAAAAAGGTCACAAACTTTCAACCTGCATCTTATTCACCACAAAAAATGCCCCTTCATCCCCCACAAGCTAGTGAGTGTCACAACAACCTCTGAACAAACTATCCCACTCCACAGAAATTGCAGGTGAAAAAAAGAGAGAAAGGGGAACAGAAGGTGTGTGTGTATGATAATATATTTCTCCTTAAAACAAGGAAAATTTTGTCCCTCAAAAAGAGAAAAAAGATCAAGCATCTTGGTCATGTAAGGAGGATTCCGAGGCCACTTCAAAGGAATTTGAGGTAGTATGATCAGCTTGTTTGGATGAATCTTCAGCGGCCTGTGAATTATTGATATTATTATCCGAATGCTGATGCTCATCACTCGATAATTTAGATGGTGATGTCTCGGGTGGTTGGAAAGTCCCTCTTCGATTGCCGTCGAGAGGGGTGTCCAGTGCAGATAAAGCAGTAGGTGTGGCCAAGCGATAGTTCTGTGAGATTGCCAAAACTGGATGATCAAATTTGCATGTTGGGCCATACTTGCATATTCCATAAATTCTATAATAAGAACATATAGCTTGCCCCTAAAAACAACCAAGTCAGGAATCAGGAATCAAAATATAATTAGAGGTCTTGTTATAGCTAATATGACAATATGGGATGCAAAAATATCTTTGGACTTAATTTCCATACATTGTCAGTAGTAAAAAGTTTTACATAGACATTTAATCATGTATTGGCACGTCAACAAAAGTAAAAAGCTAATCTAAAATGAATAAGAGAGTAATTCTTATGCACTGCCTGCAGTGAAAACTCTAAGATGAATTGCCATATCATGGTGCCTAACTATTCACCATGATAACTGTTTACAAATTTTTCAAATGTTATTGGTTGACAATGTAAAATAGTTTAGATTGTTAGTATATGGAATACGATTATTTTGAAGTACCCCAACGATCAAGTAGGATAGGTGAACTTACAGGTCGCACAGGAAGGCCGAGTGGATTTATGAATGACTGGGCGATTCTTTCTTTCGGGTGGTGGAACTTACAATCAGATCCATACTTGCAAGTCCCTGTGTTCATATAGTATCTGCATTCTGGCTGATCAGGCCTATCTGGGAGATTAAGACTTACTACCTGCCCACCAGAAAGTGACTCACCCGGATTCACAGAGTCGTAAACAAGATTAGATCCAAGAAAACCAGTAGACATTGCAGGGTTCATACTTCCCTGATTTGAGAAACAAAATCAGTCAAAACCCAAAAATAGTTAAATCTCAATGGAATTTGCACCAGTAAGTAGTAAATCAAATTCTACTCGAGGTATCAATCGGTGTATGAATTTCAAATGTGCGTTAAAATTTGTAAATAGAATGAATATGTGGTTTAAGAATAACAGGATCATCATGCACAAATCACTTTGTTTGAAGTTCATTACATTGTTATGAGGATCATCATGCACTATCACTTTGTTTGAAATTCATTGCCTTGTTATGAAATATGGCATTAAATTATGATAATCAATATTTTCTAAGATTCACGCATTTACATGTATAGACAACAAAATTCAGTGTGTTTGCAAGTGTCCTTGCAATCATTGTTAGTGACACAATAACCCCTGTTTGGTACGTAACAAAAGATCAAAAAATGCAATAAATTCATATAAGCAGGATATTAAATAGGTTGAACTAACCATGTAGCTGTTCCAACCCTGTCCGGGTATAATTCCTTGTGGAGAAGAAAAGAAAGGAGGCACATAAGACTGAAGGCCCTGTCCAGATAAATATGGCATTCTCGGTAAGGAATACGGATATCCACCAACATATCCAGATGCGGGGATCATTGAGGTAGGAGATGCAGCCACTCCAGAAGCTCCAAAAGTAGCATGCGGCGGATGATGAAACTTGCAAGCTACTCCAAACTTACAAGACCCAGTTCTCATGTAATAGGGACATGATTTTCTTCCTAAAAGCAAAGAATTAAAACCGTTGAAGCAATGAATGAAATAGCTTTCCATATACGATTATGTTATTCGGACACAAATCACACAATAATGTCAATCTGTTCGTAAAAGATGGCGTGATAAGTGAAAATTTGTATACGGACCTGACGCATTGGAAGGCCTAAAGCATTGAATGATACAGGAGCAGCACCTCGTCTGTCCCGTGGATGATGATATTTACACGATGATCCATACTTACATGTCCCTGTCTTAAGAAAATACTGCAATGTATATTTTCAAACAAGGTTATAAGTTACTAGTACATTTCAAACAAGGTTAAGTTACTAGACTATAATTTCAGGTAATCCAGGAAGCTATTATTAAAAAAACATCATAAAAAAGACAATTGAAAAACAAATGTACTTTGATAAAAAAAAAAAAAAAAAAAACAGAATCATACCTCACAATCAGGTTGCCCGTTTCTCTCAGGGAGCTCTTCACCATAATGAGTACCCTGAAATTCTAACAAAGGATGAGAACCCACGGTTTACTTACATATGATTAAAACTAACGAATCAATCAAAGGCCAACTTAATGATTATAAAATTGTACACAGATTACATTTTAAGAAAGAACTGATTCATCTACACCTGAAAGTTTTTACAAGCGAAAAAGGAAACAAAAGAAAGAATTGCATTACCAGTGAAACATTAGCGGGGTGATTGTAGCGACAGTTAGTCCCATAACCACACATTCCAGTCCTCAGAAAATATAAGCAATCAGGTTCACCAGGACGATCCGGATACGGGCTAGTTTGACCCGCAGTATCTCTATCTCGATTGTCATTGATTTTCAATCGCCGAATTGCTTCTGCAATATAGATCAAAACAGCAATCATCCAATTTAATTCACAATTCCACGAAAGTCTCAACATGCATTCCAAAAAATTTTTTACCAGCAATGATTACTCCCGTAAAAACTAACTAGATCAGAACCTTACAAGGTTCCAACTCCACCCCATAAAAGACTTAAAGATCCAAACATGCATTCAATCCTTTTGTTGCATGATCAAGCAAAGGAACACAATTTCCCAAAGCCATGTACGATCACTCAAATTCAGGCCACAAAAAATTGAATTCAGAATATAGGGATTTGTCGGAACCTCTATATCCTCTTGCAATAGGAAGCTATTGTTCCAAGAAACTCATTCAAAAAAAAGAATCATAACGCATTCAATTCAATGGATCATCGAAATTCTCCAAATCAAGATCACCGTACCATCATCATCATCCATCATAAATGAAAACCAGAACCGATGATTAAGCTAACACAAACAATACAACATTCCAAAGCTCCACAACAGGAAAACTTCACACAAACAAAAACACAAACACCACACAGGCATCATCACAAAAACAATGATCAGGACCAACAAGAGCATGAATCATGATCACAACAAATAGAATCTGAAGCTACCTTCAATGTTGTCACCGGATTGATTAGAAGCAGCATTCCTCAGAACCTGCCTGTTTTCTGGCATATCTGGCTTTTGAAACAAAGGTACAATCTTTCTGCTACCGTTCCTTCTTCTTCTTCTTCTCGTTTCAACAATCAATCTAAGAACAGCCTTTTAATCCTTTAAGGGAGAAAGAAAAAATCAAGGAAACAACACTCACAAATTCACTCACTCGCAGATGGTAAAATTGATGATCATCAACAACAACACAAAGTGAAAAATTGACCAAAGTGACAACACAATTTCCCTAAGGGGGAAAAAAAGTACAATATAATATATAATAATAATAACTATATAATATTATTAATATTATATATGTGTGTAACAAAAAGTGAGAGAATCGGAGATGAAATTGTGAAGAATCAAATGTGAAATCTGGAAAGAGATTATGGTAATAATATTCGCATTGGATGAAAATTCCCGTCAAATTAGAGTTTCCTGGTTCTGCCTTCGCAATCTTTGGAACATTTCGGATCTTTGAAATGTGAAACCCGACAAGTTAATAATAATAATAATTAATAAATAAATAAATAATAAAGGCTAAATACTCTAAAGTAAGGTTCTTGCGCGCGTGTACGAATAATAAATTCAATGTACAATATTACCCTCCACGTGGCTGCTTCTCAACAAGTTTACGTGAATCGTGATTTATCGTTGCTTACTTATACCACAGCGCGTGCGTTACAATCACTTCCCTTTTCCACTTTTATTTTATTTTATTTTGTTTTGCAATTTTCAATGTTTGGAGTGCTTAGGAAAATTAATTGGCCTGAGAAGTAGATGGGAACAAGAGGGTAGGTAGAATTTCAACCGTTGATTTTATTCTCAGACATGATCACCATGAGATTCATTTAAACCCCTTGATTGCTTTTATTTATTTATTTTTAATATTTGTTGAGGATACATTTTAAAATAGAATTTAATTTGATGTACTTCAGTAAAATAGTTTTACACGTATATTTAATTTTGTAATATCATATCAGTAAAAATAATTATTTTTTATTATTTGGATGAATAATTATATAAAAATGGATATAATTATACAATCGTATAAATATTTTACACTGTCATTGTATCAAAAATTAAAATTTTTTTAAATATTATAAAGAATATTTTATTATAAGCTTTTACATTTTTATATGTTGAATACATAAAAATAAAAATAAAATCTATTATTATATTTTAATACATATTTTTTAATATATTTTAGCTAAATTTTACTTTTATTTCAAAAATAGAGATCCATATTTTCAGGAAAACAAAATAGCAGCGATCATAGGAGATAAGAATTAAAAAAAGGTAAGATATTAATTATGATGATATACTATCACTAAAAATATTATTGTACATTAAAATTAGTCACTAAAATTAATTATTAATATATTTATGTATAAATATATATGTGATTTAATTTATTTTTAATATATATTTTATAGTAATAACTAATTTTAATGACTAATTTTAATATATATCTAGTGATATAGTATAATCGTTAATACCACATTGTCATTCAATTTTTATTTATTTTAAAGCACTAACTAGATTCTCCCTAGCTGACCATAGATATTATAGATTATAGTTTAAGTTACTAATAGATTGTCTATTAAAATATTAATTTATAATAGTATATCAATCATATTATATAGGCACAAAAAATTAATTATTAATTAATTATTGAATATTTAATATTTAAAAAATTAATTATTTATTTTGACATATTTAATTATTTTAGTGATTAGTATTTTGTTAGAATAATATATAAATATTTAAAAATAAATTATGACTAATCTAGTAGATAATTCTTAGCATTTGATATTTTTTAAACGTAATTTACCTGCAATGATTTATATTAAAAGTTTTGTAATTAAATTTTAAAAATGATACTTTTTTGAGAAGTGATAAATTTATTCCTATATTGATAATGTCATTTTTTTTTCACAAATTTATACAAAGTACAATGCAAAAAATATAAAAAAGTGGCATTATAAAATTAGGAATGAGATTATCATGTCTTTACATTTTTTTTTTATAAAGACATAAATGAAGAAGAGTATTTTGAAAAAACAATTATATACCAAATCTCTAACGGTACTCATTATATATATATATATATATATATATATATATATATATATATATATATATATATATATATATATATAAACATTTACATAAGCCAAAAATACATCAAATGCAAATCAAATAACAAGCTAAAATTATTATTTTCATCACAATGTTTCCCCTAATTAAATAATAAGTTTTTTATATAAGTACTAAGAACTTGTTGGAAAATTTTAAAATTTATTTTTTTAATTTTTTATTTATAAAAAATAATAATATTAATGTCTAGTGTAATTTTTAAAATCAAATTATAGTTTTCTAATAAACTATTTAAGTGTTTATAAAAAAGTTAAAAAAATAACTTCTTTTATAATAAAAAGTTTTTATCACATTTTTTTAAAATAAATATTTTTAAAACTAAAAAAATAAACATAAAATAACTTATTCATAAACTACTTTTAATATAAATATTTATTATTTAAACTATTTTTAAAAAAAAAATTGGTTAAGATATTTACCAAAACTGAGCCTAAATCATTACATGATTTCAAAAATATTTTGCCTTTTAATTATCTCTCAGTATGACCCGAAAGAAGGGACAGCATGATTTGTTATTATTGAGGTTAAGTTATACTTACAATGTTTAAGACACACACACAAAAAACTTATAATGTTTAATCTCGTTATTATATTATAAATATGAATATATTTAATATTTTTTATTGTTATATATATATGTCACATTATATAGTAATAGCCCTTGTTATTACCATAAATACGAGATTAATAAAAATAGTAACAATTGTGGAAAATTCCAACTACATAAATATTATTGCTAACAAAAAATTTGTCATTGAGAAATAATATTGCTAAAAAGATAATTTCTAGTAGTGAAAAAAAATATATGATACATATAAAGGAAAAATACTGGTTACTGTGAAAAAAAATATTGTTTTCATCTAGGTAACTAAACCAACATTTAGACCATTTTGTAATCGTATTATCATTTGCTTTAATTTGAAAAAAAAAAATAATTATGCCCCAATAAGTACTAAATATAGATGCAAGGCTGGTACATAGCATTACCATAAATTTATGGCCCCGTACTTGGAAATAATTGTAAAATTTAATAACCTTTATATATAGTGGCATTTACCAGGGGATTTTGTTGCCAGTTAGTGGACCTTTTATAAATTGGTGTGGTTAGGGTTAAACCCCAAATGATAGCACTACCACGACTATATATAATTCCCAAGTTGCCATTGACCATAACCAATAAGCAAAAGTATGAATTAAAAGTGAAATGTCTGCCAAAATTAGTTCGTAAAAATTGAACAATGACTTTGTCTCTTATTTTGGTCAATGAGAGGAGTAAACAGAATTGACATTTAATTATGTTTATTCTCGGTGTTTTCTGTCTTATTTTTTTAAAAACAAATGCAACTTTAGTGTTATTTTTTTTTTTTTTATTTTTTTTTTTGAAATCATTTTATAATTAATATTTTAAATTTTTTTTTTTTTAATTTGTGCTATTGTCCATTTTATTAAAGAAATGTTTGTTGAAAAAATTAATGACTAATTAATCTTTTTCTAGATTTGTTTTAAGAGATAGATCAGAAGTTGGTCAATGTTTCTTTAATTTTATGTAAATTAGATTACATAATATTTATTTAGCGTTTAGACTAAGTAAATATTATACTAGTAATTAATATTTATTGTTTAATCTCAGTCATAACTAATGATGATAATTATTCATAATAAGAAAATACGAGGAATTATCGAAATTGATTCTTGAATTTTACGCGTGCTTGGTTTAGTTTTTTAAAATTAGTATGTGTATCTGTAATAATATTATAAGAATATAAATTTTTTTAAATTATATTAATTTGTTTTAATATTATAAATTATTGTAAAAAAAATATATAGAATCAAACAATTTTTATAAAAAAATTGTAGAAGACAAAAATTTTATAAACTAAGAAGATCAGAGTTTTTCTAGATAAAAAAATAAATAATAAAATTTTTAGTTATTCTTTTTATGTGAAAGAGTTTAATTTTTTACTAATAATTAATTTAATATTTGGTATCTAAAATTTGAAACAATTTAACGTGTATACTTTTATATTTGATTACGTGTTAAGTCTGTTGTACAATAAAAATAACTAATTTGTATATTTTATATTTAAAAATAATATTTTTTCTACGTATATAAAAATATAATTAGATATTAGTATAAAAAAATTTATATTGATAGTTATAAATTAACTCAAAATTATTTTTTTTTAAGAACAATTGAATCTTGATTCTAACTTTTAATCACAACATTATTATTATTCTCTCCAAATTATATATAATAAATTTGAAGGAAGAGAAGTGAAATATAAATTAAAAAAATAAACAGTAAAATTTTAAAATTAAATAAAAAATAAAAAATATATATAATAATTTTTTATTTGAATTGTATTATTTTGATAATTTTTTCTTTTAGAATAGAAAGGTATAGAAAAATAGAGAATAAAAAAAAGATAGAAGAAAATAAAGAAGAAGAATGAGAGAAAAAATTTGTTAATTTTTAAAAAAAATTATTTTAGTTGTAATGAAAAATATCTGGTGACATATTTTTATTTATCAAATTATTAACATAAAATATAAATTATAAATTATATATATATAATGAGAAGGGTAGAGGGAAATAGAAAAAGAAAGAGAGGTAGATGAGAGAATGTAGGAATGGAGTTTATTAATTTTAGGGAGAAATATTTCTTCTTAATTTTAATAAGAGAGTGTCGAGTTAATACTTAAAATGACCCCTGAAATTGAAAACAGACTCAATTGGACCCTCGAAATTTCAATTGACTCAATTTGAACCCCCAAATTTGAATAAGTGACTCACGTTAGTCTTTCTGTTAATCTCCGTTAATGGCACACTTATCTGGAACGTTAAGTGACACGTGGGCTTGACAGGTGGGCTTATTAAACGACGTCATTTTTTCCTTAGCGCATAATCTCTCTTCAAACAACAGCGTTTTTTCATTCTGAGGTTAAAATTCAACAACACCAATGATCAAACCACTCAAAACAGAGAAACTTCTTCTTCTTCTTCTTTCTCTCACATGCATACATACTGTGAAGATCAATGTCGCTGCTAGTGTAGGCGCTGGCAAAGCTTGTCGCACACGTTCTTCTTTGCTAGCACGAGAAAGAAGCTGTGCACCACTGTTTCTCCAAAAAAGGTTAGTAACGCAAGTATTCTATGTTTGGTTATTCTATGTTGGGTTCAATGTTATGTTTTGTATATTCTCTTGGTTGGGGTTTACAGGCCATTAATTTGTACTCTATTTGATCAAATTGATTGGGTCCATTGTGAAAGAAGATAGTTTTAGTTATTAATCCCCTTCTGTTAGGTTTTTTTTTCCTTTTAAAAGACTAATGATTAAGATTAACTTTGTTACAGAGAAGAAAGGACATCTAAATTAGTAAAGTCTACCACTTCTTTATGTACCAGTTTCTGTCTATAGATAATTTCAATAGCTGAGCTTTTTTTCTGAAAATATAAAATGAGAAATTCATGAACGAGTAAATAGATTATGTTTGTCAATGTGATAACGCAGAGCTGTTAATTATGGATAACAAAAAATTGTTTAGCTGTTGTTACATGGATAAATTTTATATATAAATTTTTATATTTTCTATTCTAAAAAAAATATTAATTGGCATGTTAATGTAGAATCATCTGATGCATGATATGAAGGCCTTGGATGTTGATGTTAATGTGTGAATTTTTGAATTATATTTGTAGATGGGTGATTTGATAACCATTGTCTATTATCACGGAGGCAGCTTTGTTACAAAGAATGATGACAGTGTAGTTTACGAAACGGACAATACGGATGAATTAACTGGACTAGATGAAGATAGATTGGATGTATTTTCACTGAGGGGTTACTACAAGGAGTTTGGTTATGCTGCCATTGTTGAATGTTGGTCGCTTATTCTTGGGAGACCTTTAAAGAATGGACTGAGAGCACTTTCACATGACAAGAAATTGTTAGA